>NC_050573.1:390312578-390612578 GCF_011100635.1 Trichosurus vulpecula | reverse complement strand
AAGAAAATAAGCGTGCCTTAAGGGTCTAGTATGTGCCAGGGGCTGGACTGAGCTTTTTACAAGTATTATCTCATTTGATCCTCACAAAAACTTTGTGAGATAGAGGCTATTGTGGTCTCCGTTTTACTGTTGAGGAAACTGAGGCAGACGGAGATTAAGTTACTTGTCCAGGGTAACACAGCTAGTAAATTTCTGAGGCCAGAGTTAAATTCAGGACTTCATTATTCCAGGCACGGCGGTCTCTGAAGTTGGATGCACAACTCATTAACAAGGTCATTGATTCCTTGAAATACTGTAGTAATTTGGTAAGGATGGATCTTCAAACATACTGTTTTTGGGAAAGTAATGCTACTGGTTTTCTTCACATAGATCCTGACACTTCTTACTTTTGATTTCTTACCTAGTGATTCTATCAAGTTATAAACCACTGTTTCTCAAACACCACAATAATAATAACTTGCATTTAGATAACACATTAAGGTTAACAACAACCTTGTAATGTAGGTTGCACAAGTGTTACTATCCCCATTTTCGAGAGTATTGCAACTGATAAAGATTAAGTGATTTCCATAAAGTCATACAAATATAACACATCCCCAACCCCGAGCTGGGTGGTATGAGAGATGCTGAAGAAATGTAAGATATAGTCCTTACCCTCCAGAATCTTAAAATCTGTTTGGAAAGGTAAAAGTAACTCATAAATAAGAAACAATTGCAATCTGTGGAAAAGGAGGTGCTGTATTGTTACTTAAAGGTTCAAAGAAATGATCAAATAATGTGTTCTGAAGCCATAAAAGAGTCCTTGGGAGAGGCAAGTCTTGACCTGGTCCTTGCAGAGGAAGAGGAGAAGAAGATGAGAATGATGTAGTGTTTGGAAATTTGAACAAGCTCTCATTTTAGTTTTTTTTCCTTCTTTTCTCTTTATTTCTTTTTAACATTATTATTATTTTTTTACATTTTGTGTTTTAAAATTCTCTCCTTCCAGGCCCTCTCCCACTCATTGGTACTTTGGATTATTGAGATAATATTTGCAAATTCTTTCCACAATCCAATGAGTCAGGAACAACTGGTATTGTACACCCTTTATACAGATGAGAAAATTGAGTCTTAGATTAAGATATTTGCTTATGGTATCACAGCTAATAAATGCTGGAGATGGGATTCAAATCTAAGTCTTGCTGACTCCAACTCTAACATTCTATCTATTATGGAACACTACCTCTTCCCCTTGAAAAATAAGATTTTCTATAGATGAAAAGAGAAAAGGGGGAGGGAATTTTTTTTTAAAGACAAGATATGTGTATGTATGTGGCTCATTGAGAAGACTGTATCTGCTAGAGTTAAAGTAACTGGTTAAAAGAGCAGTTGGAAATAAATTCATACTCCTAGGATCACACCTAACAAGGGCTTTTTTTCTTTCCTTTTTTTTGGAGGGGGAAAGGCAGGGCAATTGGAGTTAAGTGACTTGCCCAAGGTCACACAGCTAGTAAATGTGTCAAGTGTCTGAGGTCACATTTGAACTCAGGTCCTCCTGACTCCAGGGCTGGTGCTCTACTCACTGAACCACCTAGTTGTCCCCTAACAAGGGCTTTTAAAGCCAGTCAGAGGCATTTTGACTTTCTTTAGTATTCAACAGAAAGTTGCTTATGTTTATGACTTGAAACAATGCGAACAGTGTTTTGGGAAAATTTAGATGGCAAGTGGATTGAATCAGTACCTATTGCTAGACCCGGTGGGTGACCACGCACTCTTCAAACACAAGGAGAAATTCAGAGTTGGAAGGGACTTCAATAGTTCATCATCTGGTGAGACAGGGGTGGTACAGTGGATAGAGTCCTGGGCTTGAAGTTAGGAAGACCTGAGTTCAAATGTGGCCTCATAAACTATCTAGCTATGTTACCTTGGGAAAGTCACCTAAACTGTTTGCCTTAATTTCCTCAACTGTAAAATGGGGATCATAATAGCACCTACCTCATAGAGTTGTTGTAAGGATCAAATAAATAACATTTGCAAATCCTAGTTACATAGTTACTCCGGAAAATGGAAGCTGCAAGCTGGATTTTAATCCTCAACTTTAGAGATTACCTAAAACAACTTTACTATTTCACAAATACTGAAAATGAGGTCCAGAAATGGAAAGTAACTTGTCCTTGGGCATGCAACTAGTAAAAAGCTGGACTGAGATTTGTCCTCAAGTCCTCAGACCCCAAGTTCAGCATTCTTTTCACTAAATGACTAGAGCTTAGATTATCTGAATGAGTTGTCCACATTGCTTACATAAACTTACATAAACATATAATTTATAAATCTCTCTTTAACTTTGTTTTGTGTCCAAGAGGCACTGCAGTGTAGTAGAGAAAGCATTGCACTTAGAATCAAGGAAATTGGATATGATTCTTGGTTCTGATATTTAATACCTGTTTCATCATGCACAAGACATTTCCCTTCTCTGGGCTTCTGTTATCTCATTTGCAAAACGAGGGAGTTGGATTACATCGGAAGTGTTTAACCTAGGGCCCACTGACATATCTCTTTAAATACTCATAACTAAACATGATTGATTTCCTTTACAATCTCATGTATTTTATTTTATGCATTTAAAAAGAGTTTTTTGAGAAGGGATCCATAGTTAGCACTAGGCTGCAAAAAGGGTTCTTGACACAAATAAAAGTTAAGACCCCCTAGATTAAGTGATCTCTAAGATCCCTTCCAGCTTTTAAGACATAACATTATTTGGATGTCTTTAACATCTATAATACTTTCACGAAAGATGTCCATTCTTTTCCTCTCCGTTTGGAAGCTGATTTTTACAATTAAGATTTTTTGAAAATGGTGTTTAGAAATGGTCCAGTGAATTTTGATTTTTGCAGTCAATCAAATTGGTTAGTTAGGGTCAAACAAAGAAACAAACAAATAGGTTGGGTATATTTTCAGTGTAGAAGGAACTGTTCATAGAAGCATCATTCACCACAAAATAATTAGCATTGCATTCCGTTTCATAATGGTTAAACTTGCCCCAAGGGAAGGACCAAAGTAACATTCAACAAGTTCACAAAAAAACAAACAAACAAATAAACTTCAGCATTATAGACATGAAAGCATTATTAGCCTTTCCATTGATGGACATCCACAAGGAAATGCTTCACAAGGTTCACATGATCTCATTGAATATCAGAGCTAACCACATCTTAAGTACCATAGTCCAACCATTTCATTTTATACAGAAGGGAATGAAGACTTTGTGAAGTAAGATAGTTGCCAAAGATCACACATGGTAGAAACCAGGACTAGAATTTAGGACCCCTGCGGCCCAGGCCAGTATGTTTTCCCCAGAACCATAGACTGACTTTCTGTATGGGTGAAATAGTCACCTATGTGGTTTGGCTTAAGGAACACCCTGTTCCCTAACTATAGTCCCATTTGCTTGTTAAATTGCTGAAAACTCCACAACTAGTAACTTATTCCTTCATTTTGAAATGCTGTCTTGCCAAATATGCTTTTAAAATGCAAAGACCCCTAGGGAGGGCACCACATTAAGCTGCTTATTGTGACTTAATTAATCACATCACTTTCCTCCATGACAGGAGTCTGAGATCTGGCACTGAGAGAACGCATGTTTTGATTGAGGGCAGGAAGGAGGGATAATTTTGGAGTATGATAAATTACCTGGGGGAGGTCGGGTTTAAGGGGAATAGCACAGTGAGCAGAAGGAAGGCACTGCGAATTAGGATAAAAAAGGGTGCAGCAATGTTGAAGGGTAGATATACAATGATGGGGTTAACCTTTGCTCTGCCCTACCCAGTAGCATTCAGTCACTGGGGAAGTCAAGAGGTAATGGCTTTCGGATGACATTTTCTTAGGTGAAACTTGCTTGGCAGAGATTATAATTCTGAGGGTATCAGAGGCATTAGTGTGTCTGTGTCTCAGCCTATTCGCAGAAGCCTGTGAGAGTAGCTTCAGGCTGTAGATTGAGACAGCCCTATGTGCGTCACTGAGGGCTGAATTTGGCCTGTGAGCACTGCCTGTCTTTGGCGGTCTCCTAAGTGATGTGGTTTCAGACAGTGGGTACTCACTTGAGGTTCCATTCTGGTCTTGACCACAACATTAGAAATCACTTGACATGCTGTATCTGAAAATGTTTTGAATTAGGCTGTATTACATACACATGTAAAACAAATCTTGGAACCCGCAAGTGTGTGACCAATTATTTTTCTCTTCCAAAAAACAAGTGTTTATTAAATTTTGAAAAATGAAATGATACCAAGAGGCAAACAACAGAAGTAATCACAAACCCCAAACAGTTTTGAAGTTTACATAAACAACTTTGAAAAATATTCAAGTAACTTTCCAATAGCATATGCCAGTACAAAGGAATATACAGACATTACTCAAGCTTCATGAAAATTTCAAGTTCAACAAAGGGACTCATAAATGACTGCTCCACTTTGCACAGCTCTGAATCACAGAAAAGGGCTCTGAATCATATACACAACTCATATAAAAGGACCAGAAGAAATATATGTATGCGTATTTGTTTGTACATACACACGCTTATACACATGTATGTATGTGATATATGTGTAAGTGCGTATATGTGTATTTCTTGACTTTGGACTGTTAATGTCCCTTATCTCCAAGCATCAGGCTCCCTTGACATCTGATATACCTTGGGAAAGAGATGAATGCTTTAGAAAGTCACAATTATTGCGAATCTTTGACAGATTCATCACCACCAAATAACTGTGGTCTTCCTTATGAGCCAGCATTTGGGATGTTTAACAATGGACACAGCAAAAATGACACAAAAAGCAAGAAATCCATGAATAGCTGAGCTGTGAAGTCACAATGCTTTGCTGGGAAAAGGTCCTACCTCTCTTTACTGTTCCTCCTCCAACAGAAGATTCTGTCCTAGAAACATCTTAGGACTAATTTCAAGCCCTTACAGTGAAACCCTTGCTTCTCTTTAATTTTATGTGTTCTATGCAAAGAACTCCAATATGGGAGAGAGGACAGCGTACTTCTCAGGACCATTAGCTGCAATTTCTGCCTTTTTGCCCCTGTAATGCCATTATTCTGTTTTCTTTCCTAGGCTAATCATATCACCCATTCTTTTTTATAGTATTTTATTTTTTGCAATTACGTGTAAAGACAATTTTTAATATTCATTTACAATTTCTTAAGTTATAAATTTTTCTCCCCATCTCTAAAGTGATAAGTAATTTAATTTGATATAGGTTATATGTGTGCAATCATGTAAAACATATTTCCATATTAGTCATGGGAAAGAAGAAACAGAACAAAAGGAAAGAAACACAAAAAATAAAGTGAAAATAGTATGCTTCTATCTACATTCAGACTCCATCAGTTCTTTCTCTGGATGTGGATAGCATTTTCCATCATGAGTCCTTTGGAATTGTCTTGGATCATTGTATTGTTGAAAAGAGCTAAGTCATTCACAGTTGATCACTGTACAATGTTGCTGTTGTATGTACAATGTTCTCCTGGTTCTGCTCATTTCACTTTGCATTAGTTCATGTAAGTCTTTCCAAGTTTTCCTGAAATTGGCCTGCTCATCATTTCTAACAGAACAATAGTATTCCATTCCATTTATATTTCATTCCAATCCATTTATATGCACAACTTGTTCAGCCATTCCTCAACAGACGAGCATCACCTTAATTTCCAATTCTTGGCCACCACAAAAAGAGCTGCTATAAATGTTTTTGCACGTGTGGGTCCTTTTCCCTTTCTTACAATCTCTTTGGAATACAGACCTAGTAGTGCTATTGCTGGATCAAGGCTTTATAGCCCTTTGAACCCCTTGAAGCATAGCTTCAAATTGCTCTCCAGAATGGTTGGATCAGTTCACACCTCCACCAACACATATCATCTATTCTAAGGACCCATTCACTCTCCTTTCCATGCACAGAGGATGAGCCTGCTTCTCTATGTTCCCTCAGAGGTGCCATCTAGCTCCAGCAACATTCACATGCTCCTTCTGTTCCTTGGGGTTTCCCATTGCTCAAACCTCATTCATCCTTTCAGAGTCTCTCCTCACTGGCCCTGATGGACTGCTGTGGGGCAGCTGCCAGCTTTATCAGAGGTTTTATATGAATGGTGGCCAGTATGGCATTTCTCAGTGTTCACTTAAATATCTTCTTTGCTGACATGTAAGATTTTCTTAGATCTGCAGCAGGAAGGGACCTTAGAGGTCCAGTCTCCTTATTTTACAAGTAAGGAAACTAAGGCTTGGAAAGTCTAAATGACATGTTCAGGTAATTAGTAGAAGAGGCAGGATTAGAACCTCTGAACTTCTGCTCCATTCTGCTTCTGCTGGAAACCTATAAATCTCAGCAGGATTAAGTACTTACTGCTTTTACCACTGTAGGAGCACCTGCCTGGAGTGGGAAGGAGGTGGGGTGGGTGGGTGGACTGAAGAGTCTCTAATGGTTAAATTCCAGATACTGTTGTAGTTAGTGGGGAAAAAAGGGAAAGAGGATCTCTCTATACCCCTTAAATCATTCAACATAAGCAACCCCCTGTCCTACTAAGAGGCCTGCTCAAACAAGTAGCTCCTAAGCTTATCAATGTATTAGTTCTTGATACAATCCCAGCCACTTAAGTAGATGTTCCAAAGCTCTGTGAGAATGAGTTAATCAATTAACAAATGTGTATTTACCCTTACTACACTCAATTTAATGCAAGGCCCTGTGGATAGGGAAAGCAAATTATTTTCTCTTTCTCAGACCTAATTTTCTCATCTGCGAAATAAGGTATTAAAGTAGGGAATATTTTGTCTAAAGCTATAGACCTATGATCTTAGGGAGAGTGGGATACATGGTTGCCCTCATGGAGCTTATAATCTAGCCTAGAAGAAAGGACCAATTTCCATGAAACAATTAAGAAAGCAATTACCTTCCTTTTCTTGAAAAATGATTAAGAAAAATGACAAGTATGTTGGTCCCCCATCACAAAGTATTGTAACTCTAGAAATACGGATATTTGTGAGGTACAATGGATAGATATAAATTTTACCCCATTACCCTTCTTGGAATTAGGCAAAGGATAGAGCTGGAAAAGACCCTCTTTCTGTTCCTGTCAATGTTAATCTCTCTTGGAGAGGAGTGGGCTAGAACCCAGGTCAGATATCTGTCCATGCGACATGTGAACCAAACCTTATTCTATAGTCAACACTCTACAATATCTGCATCTTACATGACCTTAGGCATGCCTCTTTACAACTTTTCTGTCAATTTCCTCATCTATAAAAAGGAGACAAAAGTAGCAATCCAAGAAACCCCTAGGGATTCCTTATAGTATTAAATATGGTAAAAAAGAAAAAGTCGGGAAATGGTCTTATCTTTACAAACTCATGATGAACTTCCTTTATCTACTTGTATTCTCCTTTCCATGAAGGAAGCCCTGCAAAAGACCTGCTGTTTCCACCAATCAGGGAAGTGTCACATACATTTTTGGTGTATTTGCTCTATTGATCATCCACCGTGCTTTTCCTGCCCCCTGTTTAGCATCCTTCGCCTATCCCATTCCAGGAAACAATGGGTGCCAGGCTGATCTTGGGTGAAGACAGAGTAGGTGATGTCAAAAGCCCCTCCCTACCAAAATGTTTTCCCCTCCAACCTATCTGAAATCCCATAATTTCAGAATCATTCCTTTTGCTTAAGTCATTGCATTTCCTGGGAGGCAGCATGGACTAAGTGAAAGCACACCAGTTTTGGAGTCAGAAGACCAGGGTCCAAATACCAGCAATATCACATACCAAATATATGACCCTGGGAAAGATTCCTAAACTCTAATTCCTATGTGCATACATACATGTGTATATATGTATGTTTGTATTACACACACATGCACATATATGTATATATGTATATGCATGTGTGTGCGTGTGTATAATAAGAGGTTGGCTTAATAGCTTCTGAAGTCTATTCTGTTCTAAATCTATGATGTTTTGAGTCCTTAGTTAAAAAACCAATGCCAGGAGAGAGTGATAAAAACTCATTATTACCTCTGTGAATTAGTTCATTTGATTACCTGAAATAACCTCTCTATGAGACAAAAAAGTAAATGTTTTTAGAGGAAGAAAAGTAGAGATAGATCTAGAGTATTAGTCATTGTGGGCACAATGGCACAGTGGGTTTAGTACAGGGCCTGGAGTCAGGAAGACTTATCTTTCTGAGTTCAAATACAGCCCTCAGTCACTCAGTAGCTATGTGACTCTGGGCAAGTCACTTAACCCTGTCTGCCTTAGTTTCCTCATCTGTAAAATGAGTTAGAGAAGGAAACGCAAACCACTTCAGTATCTTTGTCAAGAAAACCCCAGATGGGGTCACACTTGACACTACTGAACAAATTAATCATTGTACCAAGTCAAGAAGGCCAAAGTTGGGCTCCATAGTTAGGGGCCCTGACGACATGAGGTATTAGACCCTGGGAGTGGAAGATGGGGCACAAAAGGAAAAAGTGGTAAGTATTAGGAGATGATATATGTAGAGATTGAAAGGACCTTAGAGGAGTCCAAGTCCTCCATTTTACATATGAGGAGGCAGACGCAGAGAAGTTAAGTTACTTGCCCAAGATCACATAGGTCTTAAGTGTACAAAATGGATTTGAACCCAGGCCTACCTTACTCCAGTTCAAACACTATCAACAACTACCATGTTGCCTTACACTATCTATAGTTTTTTGGCCACATGACTATCAGAGCCATAATTAGCAAATAAGGTGTCTGGGGCAGCATCACAAACCATGTTGTCTGAGAGGATTCCCAGGGAAAGCAATATGAAACGCAATTTCAAGTCAACGTTTTAAGCCAAGTCATTTGAAAAGTGGCAGAGACCTTCAACCTTAGGACATAAGATCTCGTGTGGAGAAAGACCCTAGGACACCACCCTGTGGAAGTCAAAAATCCTGGGACAGTGTTTGACCACAGTGTAGCCATGTGGAAATCTAGGGTTTGGGGGAATGTGATAGAGGCAGATTGGGTAAAAGGTCACCTGGGTTAGGGCCACTGTGGGGAGAGAAGCAAGCTACCTGGTTGCCTCCTACTTTTTCTGTGTATTTTTGCTAACTAGGTTCTAAGCTGAGTGATTTCTACCTTCTCAAAAATTACAAGTGCCATCAGCACCTTCAAAAAGCCCCAGTTTCTCCACTCCAGTCATACCACTGATAGCCGTGCATATATGGAGCATGGCTCCAAAATGGCCCCACTTGTGTGGCTTCCAGGGCCAGATTTCACGTGTCCTCACATAAAGGCAAAGAAGGACACCCTTATAGGGAAGAAGAAATAATAGAAGTTAAGTCACTGGCCTCGGATCTCCAGGTCTGAAACCACATAAACCTACGCATGTGCACACACACACACACACACACACACACAGTCTTAGGAAAATATGAATCATAGGCTTACACTTGGAATAAAGGTATCAGTGATTAAACCCATTGGGCTTTGCTCGATTTTCAGTTCTCTGTTTCTTTCTCATCTCTCTCTCCTCCCAATTTTAGTGGCCTTTGTTCTTCGTTCCTGAGCCATCTGGTTGCAAAGTATGGTACCATGCACAGTGCACCATGCAGATGAAAACGCAGTACAAAAAAATTAGTAGGAGTGGAAACAAAAGACATTAAAATCTTGATTTTTTTCATTTCCCCTTTCAGATTGAAATATTGCTGCTTCTAGATGTGTTGCCGCTTTTGAAAGGGCATGCTGAATCTCAGGTAAAGGAGGCTGGCTGACACAAGTGTGAAGAGGATGTTCCCTTCGCTGCCCTCTAGGTTAAGGTGATCTCAGGCATGCCTGTGCTTATTGTGTGAGTAAACCTTGGAAGCTGAACATATATTAAAGAGAGCACTTGATTATTCATAGTTGCTGCACCTGCTTAAAATGTTCACTATATCCCTTGTGCTCCACTCCCCCCCTCCCAAAAAAAAGATGTGGTCCTGCATCCCTTCATGCCACAGTTTTCCCTGGAAGTTGATACTCCAAGTATATCTCTCCATATCCTGTGCTTGCATATGTGTGTACCTTCATGTTCTGTGCCATGTGAATGCATGTGATCACTACCCCAAATATCATAAATCCTCTCTCCCCCTTTCTGTCTGCCTGTTTATCTACAATCTGTCTATTTAAATTCCTTTTAAACAAGAAGGGAATATCTTTATGCCTGTTTGTAAGAATATTCGACATCCATCTGTTATTTACATCATTCGTTTTCCTGAGGTGTCTCCAACAAATCCTGGCTGGATGCACTGTATGTGTTATTAATAAAACAGCTGTAAAAATATTAACTGTACGGCCTAATTGTCAGCCCTGATTAAGAGCCAAGTTTATCCCCGAACGGATGCAGAGACACAGAATGTGGGCTCCAATCCAGATCTGACCCTTGCAGCTCACTTTACATTTTTTCTTTGAACGTTTAAGCTGCCGAATGGCAAACGGGGCTCTTCCTGCTTCTCTTTTCCAGAGGTCTACAAACATTTGGTTGCTAATGCTCCTATCCTTTTCAAGTGTCATTTCTTTCTCTACCCCCAGAATAAAAATTACCGGGGAATTTTTTTTCCTTCACCTGAGAGTCACACCACCCTCCAGCAGGGTGGTACTTTAAAATTTTGTCAGCATACAGATAAGCAGAAATTCTGTCAGCTTTCTTTTTCCTTGTGTGCAGGTATGAAATTGCATTTTTAAAAGCCTGCCTCTGAAAGTTCACATCCCTATTAAAAACCATTGGGAGAGCTTGACAGAAAATCAGGAGGGGTTCTGAGCACAGGAAACATGGTGGTACACTCTCATTTTCTAAAAATAAATAAATCTCTTAGCCAAACATTCTTGATGTGGAAGGTAAGGGGGAAGAGTGGAGGGAATGAAGCTTGAGTATGAGGTAAGAGAGTGTGTCTAGAGGGAGGGAGGCAGTGGGTAGATGGACAACTGGTGATTCTAACAGCCTCTTCCCATCAGCTGATGTGTGATTTGGTCACAAACCAGATGAATTTTGTCGGTCTTTCATCCTTGGCCCATTTGGTTTGATCATGCATTGAAAGCACTGATTGGCTAATCCTCAAGCCAGGTCAGGCCCCGTGTAACAGAGTTGTTTATTGGAGAAGGGTACTGAAAGATCTGAAAATGAAACAAAGCTCACGGTCCGACAGACCCCACCAGTGCCAAGGTTGTTTAGTCCCTAGCTGTCTGGAGATCTATGTTTTCCCACTTACCCTTTAAAGAATTTTTTTTTTAAAGCCAAAAGCCATACAGAATGGGATAAAGCCCTCAGATGAATTGAAGGAATACTTTCCTTTATAGCATGCCTAAAGCACATAAATTAGGATCCATGGATTAATAAAAGTATTCTAAGCTAACACTACCTAAGTACTTAATTTAAGGGTTCATAAAAGAGGATAAGAGGAGATGATCATTTTGAGAGATGTTTCCCTTTACAGGTGATTTTCATTTTCATTTATTTATTAAATGACTACTATAAGTCAGGCAGTGGCAATGCTGTAGGGATATAAAACCTAAAGAAAATAGTCCCTGACCTTAAGAAACTTATGTTTTACTGAGGGAAAAGAACATGTAAAAGGAAAACTAAATATAAAATATATACAAGGTAGACACAAAGTAATTTAAAGGACAGGAAAGAACCATCAGGTGGAAGAGTCAGAACATGCATCTTGTAAGAGCTGATACTTAAGTTGAGCTTTTGAGGATGCTAGGCCATCTAGAAGGTAGAGGAGATAAGAGGATTCATTCCAGAAATGGGGAGAAGCCTTCGAAAACTCCTGGAAATGGGATGCAGAATGACATATAGGAGGAATAGTAAGTAGAGAATTTCAGTTGGAATGTAGACTATGTAAAGGAGAATAATATGAAATAAGACTGGAAAGGTCTATTATAAAAGGCTCAAACATAGTTTGATTGTGATATTTTATAAATTTTACTTTTTGATCAGGAAAAGCTTCTAATTTTGCTAATTCTTGAAATAAGATTTAGAATTGGATTCCCCCTTCCCCCTTCCTACGATGCCAAGGATGTCTTAGAATGTCTGTATTTCTTCACTTGCTAGAGGATCTCTAATATAGAGTCTAGACCTACCAAGCCCCAGAAGTTTTTAAATGAGCCCTCCATACCCTCTGACAATCTGTGAGTCAATATTTCTTGAAACTCTCTATTTCATGTAATGAATGGCTCTGGATTTATTCTTTGATTTCTCTCTCTCTCTCTCTCTCTCTCTCTCTCTCTCTCTCTCTCTCTCTCTCTCTCTCTTTCATGCACACACACACACACACACACACACACACACACGTCCCAGAAAAAGTTTACTGCTACTCCTTAGGGTTCTAGTGGTACCCATAAGGGGCAGTGAACTTCTGTATCTGAGTGTCCCTCCCGACATCGATCACCAGGTACTATCACCCCTGAATCATTGGTGGACCTAGGGATTATTGTCCCAATGTTACTTAAACAATTAACATCCACTGGCTATTACAAAGGGTTATTTGTTAACGTATAGCTAGAAGAGAAGCACCAAAACATCTCCCTGAATGAATGAGGACACGCTCTCTTTTCTACTGCCTTGTCCCTGGAGAAAGTGAACTCAGACGCAAAGCAGTTACTACATAGTATTTACCCCATCAAAATCACTTCTGGATGTGTCATAGCCAATGGATGAGTTGACTTTCTTGCTGGCAATGAACAGTATCTTGACTTCTTGGTTGATTCATTACTGAGCTAGAGTTTGCAGGTCTTGCCTCAGACTTTGCTGATATACCAGGCCCTTATGTATAGGATTCTCATCACTAGACTTCTGCTCCTCCTATATTTAAAATCTCAGTAGGTCATAGCCTAGCCTGTTTAATCTCCTGTACTCCACCTATAAATGGGGGAAAGTCAGAAACAATAGCAGGTTTATGTACTCACACAACAACAGGGCTCTTTCAATATCTTAGCAGGTAAAGTGTATAGAGATAAAGCTATCAGACCTCTCCACTTGGGGGCTTATGGATTTCATCTTCCTCATATGAACACAGCCAGGGAGAGAAGGGGCTTAATTTTTGTAGTTAGTGCCTTCTGTATGCATATTCAGTTCCAGTTCAGGAATAAATCAAAAAGCCCCCTCTGACACACATTAGGCAAAGAGGAAATTGTCATGGAATATTGGGCATGTTCCAAGGTGGCAAGCTTGCTCCTAGATGTGGGCTCACCTCATCCACACGGGAGATTGCAGTAGAAAGAGCATGGCTCATATGATCCTAAGGACTAGATTCCTATTAGCCCAGTTAGATATATTCTATTAGCTCCATGAGAGCAGGTTCTCTGTCCTATTTTACTTTGTACATTCAACCTATCACAATGCTGCCTTGCATAAAGAAACTGCTTAAGTGGTGTGACTTGAATTGAGCTCTTGCAAACTGGCTTTTCGGCCTTTGCAATCTGGTGAAATGCTTAAGATTTGCTTGAATTTTACTTTTTTTCTTAAAAGAATACATCATAAAGCAGAAAAGTAAAACAAAAAGTGACAAAAATTAAAGAAAAATCTCAACTATTTCTCACTAGGATTTCTTAATAGAAATTGTGGTATGAAAAGAATGACGCCATGAAATGTGTTGCTAATATGTAAAACTGACCCCACAGGGAAGTCCAACCACCATTTTCTTAATTCCAAAATAACCAATTTTTTGATACGGTCAATTGCTTCCTAATAATGCATACATAGTTAAATTTTATTGTCTAGTATTTGGTACCCATGTCACAAAATTGTCTTTAGTTCTTAATTTTGCAGTTGGTTAATTTTCAAATATCTTTTAAAAAATAGAAACTGCTTCCATACAATTTAAATTCAAGGCTTCTTTATTATAGTTATCTACTCTTTGGAAAGAGAACTGACTTTAAATTTAGAGGATATGGGTTCAAATCCTCCCTCTTATGCTTACCAGCTGTGAAATTTAGGTGAGTCATTCACCCTCCCTGAACCTCCCCAGCCCTAACTGAAATGAGCACATTGGAATCAGTGGCCTCAGAGGTCTCTTCCTCCTCTGGATCTGTGATTTTATCACTTTAGTACACCTGCACTGGGATTTCAGAACTCATATCTTTTAAATAAGGCAGCTAGATGGCATAGTGGCCAGAGTGCTAGACTTGGCTTCAAGAAGACCTGAGCTCAAGAGGGAGAAGGTTGCTAGATTTGAGAATTCCCGAGTTGCTATGTCCTTGTGGCATTCAAGTTCTAGAGATTAGGGAAGTGGGATCTAGAGATTAGGGAAAAGCTCCAAGTAGAGCCAATCAGCATTCTAGAAGGGTAACCAAAGCCTAATCCATCTCCAACAGGCTGTAGAGATCTCCATGCAGATACCAAATGCCCAGGTGGAACCATCAGTTGCACGAATTGTTACAGGGAGATAGTTATTGTTGCCTGGTGTTTCCGTGTGTGCGTGCGTGTGTGTGTGTGTGTGTGTGTGTGTGTGTGTGTGTTACTTTGCTATTTTCTTTTCAGTAAATATTTTGCTATTTGATTTATATTTTGTTCTAGTCGGTGCATCGAGATGGCTCTAGTTTGGATTTAACTTGTAATGTATAGAATTATAATTACCACACACTACACCTTTGAATGTGGGAGTAAGGGAAGGGAGCAAGAGCAACTCAGGATGATACTTATAATTTTTGTGAAACTTTATTGAGATTAGTAAAGGATTTTTTGAATGTTTTGCACTAAGTCAAAGCTATTTATAATAGCCTTATAAGGATCCACTGAGAAATATGTTTGTATGTATATATTTATGCGTGTGAGTGTGTATGTGTATGTATCTGTGTGCTGCCTAAGAAGGCACCTAATAGTTTCCTTGATATTTCAAGTTATAAATTTAACATTGTTTATATTAGTAGCCTCCTCCACCAATCTATGTTAGAGGGCTACACTGAACATATTTTATTTCTTTTCTTCCCCCAAGTTTTAGTTCTCTACCGCGACACTGCCGGACAGACAAGTTGATTCAAGTAATTATTCTAACATTGTATGACAGAATGTCATCATCACATATTTTTAGTGGAACTTACATTGTATATGTTGTTGAAGAGACATTGTACACAGTACAAAGGTGACTTTGGTGATATCTGGTGCAACAGTGATGAAATGTACTGTGCATTCATGTCTATTGAAAATGACTCTGTTGTACTGTCCTGTATCAGCTATGTACAATGGCAATTTGGCATTTTTAAACATTTAAGTGTAGTTACATCAGGGTAGTGTAGTTATTAGAGAACTGGGGCCAGAGAACAAAATCCAACCGCCTTCAAGGACTGTTACCGTTATTTTCTTTTGGGGGGGGGAGGGGTACTTACTGACTGTCACGAGGATGGCACTGAGAAGACTTTATTCTCTGCATACTTTGTGGGGAATATCAGGTACTGCTTAAGATACAAATACAAGAGAGGATGAAATGACAGCTACGTTGTGTGAGCTGCTGGAAACTGTGGACCATTCCAAAGTACCCTGATAGAGCTATCAAGGGGGTCATTAAGAAACTAGTTAGTGCATCCCTTGCTATCAAGCAGGACCTGAGAAACAACTTTAAAATCTTTATTTGGTGAGAAAAGGATGATGAAGCAATCAGTCACTAAGTATTTATTAAGCTCCTACTATGTGTCCAGCACCGTTCCAAGCCCTGAAAATTTAAAAAAGACAAAAGATAGGCTTTGTCCTCAAAGAGCTTACAACCTAATGGGGGAAACAGCTTGAAAACAAATATATACAAAGCAAGCTACATACAGGAAAATTAGGAAATGATGAACAGAGGGAAGGCACTGGAATTATGAGGGGTTGGGAAAGGCTTTCTGTAGAAGGTGGGATTTTAGCTGGGACTTAAAGGAAGTCAGTGAAGTCAGTAGGCAGAGTTGCAGAAGGAAAGCATTTCAGGAAACAGCCAGAGAAAAATGCCTGGAAAGTAGATTCAGGGTGTCTTATTCATGAAACAGCCAGGAAGCCATTGTCTTTGGATGAAAAAGTACATGGCCGGGAATAAGAAGTAAAAAGACTGGAAAGATGGGAGGTAGGGGAGAGCTAGGACTTTGAATTCCAAAAACAGCATTTTTGTATTTGAGTCTTGAGGTAATAGGGAGCCAGTGGAGTTTACTTGGTGGTGCTGGTGGTGACATGATTTGACTTTCCTGTGCTTTAGGAAAATCACTTTAATGGCTGAATGAAAGGTGGATTTGAGTGGAGAGAGACCTAAGGCGGCAGATCCACCAGGAGGCTATTATACTAATAGATGTGGGATGTGAGAAGGGGGTTACACTATCCTCAACAGTCAGTGGCCTATGCCCCTATATTCTTTGGCAGCCAGTGTCCCAGTGGCAATAGAGGCAATAGCTGGCAACCCAGTGGCTTTGCCCTGTATAGGAGTCAGTGACTAGGGGCCTACGGTGGCAAAGCCAGTCATAAGGGATAGACGATGAGCTTTGCTTGGGGCACTCGTATGTTTTAGGTGTTTTGCAAATCTTAAAGCGCTAGAGAAATGCTATTCTCAATAGGACATACCCACCAAGTGGAGCAGAACAGAGGTCTGTTACACAACATTTGTCAGTCTAATGAAGGCTTTTGACACTGTCAGTCATGAAGGCTTGTGGAAATTTATGGCAAGATTTGGTTGCCAGAGAAGTTCATCAGTACTGCAGATCAGTTTCATGATGGCACGCTTGCCTGGGTTCTGGATAATGGACGATGCTCACACACTTTTCAAGTCACCAGTGGAGTGAAGCAGGGCTATGTGCTTGCTTCCATGCTTTTTAGCAAAATGTTTTCTGCAGTGCTGTCTGCCATTTTGTCCTTTGGTGAGGACAAAAAAATGGCATGAAGGTCACCTACCTCATTAATGGTAAATTATTTAACTTGAAAAGGCTCCAAGCAAGACTAAAGTGGAGGGAGAGTTGGTGGGTGGCTTTCTGTTCACAGATGATTGTGCTCTCAACACAGCCTCTGAGGTTGAGATGCAATGAAGTATGCATCGATTCTCTGCCACTTGTGCTAATTTTGGTCTAACAATTAACACCAAGAAAACAGATTCTTCACCATCTAGCACCACACCATCCATACATGGAACCATCAGTTACAACAAATGGAGAAATTTTCAATGCTATGGATAAGTTCCATTACTTTGGCAGTACACTTTCCAGGGATACGCACATAGAAGATGAGGCTGATACTTGATACATGCATTGCCAGAGCTAGCTCAGTGTTTGGGAGGCCCTGAAGGAAAGTGTGGGAGAGAAGAGGTATGAGACTGACTACCATACTGAAGGTCTACAGAGCCATTGTATTGACCTCATTGTTGTATGCCTGTGAAACCTGAACAGTCTACCAGCACCATGCCAGGAAACTGAATAACTTCCATTTTAATTATCTTAGGAAGATTCTGAAGATCACTTGGCAAGATAAAGTACTGGACACTGATGACTTTTCTTGAACTGAACTGCCAAGCATTCAAACTCTATTGCAGAGTGCAACTCCAATGGGCTGGCCATGTTGTTTGAATGTCAAAAGTACATTTGTCTAAAAGACTATTTTATGGAGAACTCACACAAGGCAAGCACTCACATGGAGGTCAGAAGTGATATAAGCACACTCTCAAGGTCCATCTGAAGAACTTTAGAATTGATTGTGAGACACAGGAGATACTAGCACAGGGCCATTCAGCATGGTGTGCCCGCATAAAAGAAGGCACTGTACTCTATGAGCAAAGCAAAATTGTGGTAGCTCAAAAGAAATGTCAGATGCACAAATTTAGAGATATCTCCACTCCAAATATTCATGTGGACTATTTGTACCCAACGTGTAGTAGAGCCTTCCAAGCATTGTATCTTGACTCCAACATAGTGATGTCATGTTGGTCATTTTCAGTAACAAAGGACAACAACCAATCAACCTGCCAAGATGGAAAGGCATGAGGGATCCTTTGAGTCCTACCTAGGACAAACTATAGGAATGATGTAGTAGGATCAGAAGAATGAGGCAGAGAAATGTAGGACACTAGTGAAAATTTATTTTCAGAGGACCTACCTTTAAACCTTCTTTCTCCTTGAAGATACAATGCCCCTTTGGTATAATGCCTGAATGTTTAGACTAGCCAATTTGATGTTACTGAGACTGCTAACAACAATGACGACAGTAATGAATGTTCTGGGGTGTTCAGAGAGGATTAGCACCTCTGTTGTGAGGACTTGCCTTTCCCAACCCGCGTAATTCCAGTGCCTTCCCTCTGTTCATCATTTCCTATTTTTCCTCTATGTAGCTTGCTTTGTGTATATTTGTTTTCAAGCTGCTTCCCCCACTAGACTGTAAGCTCTTTGAGGACAAAGACTATCTTTTGCCTTTTTTTTCAGGGATGCTCATCTATCTTTGTGTCTAGCTGTTACTCAACTCTCACTTGCGGTTCCAAGGAGCTGTAGCATAAGTAGTGGCCACACTCCAGTAGATGGTCTAAACCAGGTTGAGGGCAACCAACAGGCCTCAAAACCATCAGTGAGTTAGGGAGTTGCCCTGCTCCCAAGCATGTGAAGGCTACCCCCCAGTGGAATAGGTGGATGAGAATAATTTGTTCCAATGGCTGTGAAGATGGCTGCAACTTGGTCGGACATAAAAGATGCCAAGGTCATCTACTGCATTCCAGGCCATCACTGCATCTTGACTTTTATCTTGTCACTGGATTTCAATGACTTTGCAAGAGAGAGTGAGGCTGACGACTTTGTGCAACTCTGCCTCACTCAAATCCAAATCATGAACAAGTTAAGACATCATCCCATGACTGATGAATAATAGATGTCTATATAGGACTTTATGGTTTGCAACACTCTTTGCTTATATTATTTCATTTAATATTCTCAATGGTCCTTTGAGAGAAACAGTATAGGCACTGTTATTTACATTTCCATATGAAGAAATGGAGCCTCAGAAAGGTGAAATGATTTATTCAAAGTCATACAACTATTAAACGGCAGAAGGGGATTTGAATCCAGTTCTTTTTTGCTTCAAAGGATAGTGCTCTTTCTACTATACACACTCCCTTGACACTTTCTAACAGGAAATGGAAAAGGCTTCTGACTTTGAGGTAAGGTTAGAGGAAAGTAGTACTCAAAAGGACACTGCCCATGGAGGGCAAAGATCAAACATGGCTTATCCAAGTGACCAGAAGACCAATAAATGACAAAATGATATGGTGTGAGCACAAAGGATAATCGCTTTCCTTTGAGGAGTTGATGTAGTTGGTCAGGTTTACAGAGACAACAAGGATTGATGGAAACAATGGGTGGATCTGACTACAGTTGGATCCTCTGTTTCTAAGACATCTCATGTTTGGGCCATAGAGAACAAAAGAGTGTCCAATTCAGATCAACCAAGTCAGAGTCATTCTTCCTGGAAGGGTAACAAGTCTTGAGAACAGAGGCCAAGTGGATTGCCCGACCTGCAACAAAAACCAAGTGCAGCTGACAATAACAGAGCATTTTTTTCTATAGTTGTGGCAAGATAGGTTCATACAAGCTAGGTATATGTGAAGGGAAAATGTAGCACTGGTTTGTTAGTACAGCACTGGAAGAGATTGGGTTGGGGCCCTAGGTTTTTATTTCTTTCCTTTGTTGTTTTCTGCTATGACTTAATTTGCTTTAGAGTTTACTGTGGAACCAATATGCTGTCACCATCTAATCAAATGCAGATAATTCTATTCTTTGGAATTCTGGTAAGATCATGATGGAGGTTGGGGTTGGGACAGGGAAAATAGTAGCAGTGGATGAAATCATTAGTCTCTAGATTATTTGATCCCAACTAACAGTATTTGGAAAAAGTTTGAGAAGCAACATCTGGATGATCATAGTGAATTTGCCATTAAAAGGACCCTTTTCATCTGTCTTATTTGCTCAGATTTATCTTAAAATGTAGGGCAGGTGGGGTGAGTGTTTATAATCATTCCATAATTATTTATTGAGCACTTATTGTGTGTGCCAAGTGTTCTAAGTTATATAAAACAGATACAAGACACAGTCCTCACTCTGTAGAGACCTATAATATAGAGTGATGACACACATGCATAGAAAATTAAATAAAAATACAAGACAATATCTGATTGAGTGCTGGACATATTATAAGGGTTCAGAGAAAGAATAGACTAAGAATCTGAAAACTGGAAAGGATCTTAAAAACTGTATATCTAAGCCATATCTAACCGAGACTTTCTTCTAAACAGCTACAACAAACAGCCAGGCAGCTTCTGCTTGAAGAACCCTAGTAAGAGTGGAGTTCATTATATTTCTAGGTTGTCCACTCCACTTCTGGTTAGATATTTATTATATTAAGCCTAAATCCACATCTCTGCAATTTGTTCAGTCTTTCAGTTGTCACACTGGATTTCGATAACTCCGGAAGAGAGAGAGAATCTGATGACTTTGTGCAACTCTGCTTCACTTAAATCCAATTCGCACACAAATCTAGACATCACCCTGTGATATCATTGGTCCTCTTTGAAAGCACAAGGATGAACAAAAACAACAACATCTATGTGGTATTGGACAAATCATTGAATCACTGTTTCCTTATCCATAAAATAAGGAAGTTGGACTAAAATGTCTTTGAGCCCCATTCTACCTCCAGCATTCTCCCATTCAAAAGATGTATATGGAAAATCTGCTACTCTGCCCTAGTCTTGACTTCCTCCTGTGAGAAAATCAGTATTGTCCAGTGATAATGATGCCATAGGTGCAGCAGTTGTTGACACTATCGCTCACCCTCTTCTCCTTGATAGTTTCCTTTCTCTTCTCTTCAATATTTCTCTTTTTCTGATATTTCATGAAATTTCGTCCATGACACTGCTTTATCTTGATTCTCCTATCAATCTGACTGCTTCTTTTCAGTCTTCCTCGCTGGATATTCATCCATACCACACCTGCTAACTGTGGGGTTCCTGCAAGGGTCTGTGCTCAGCCCTCCTCTTCTCTCTCTATACTAATCCACTTGATAATCTCATCAGTTCCCATCATTTCATTTCTCACCTCTATAAGGATGATTCTTAGATCTACTTGTCCAACCCTAAGCTCTCTTCTGACCTTCTCACATATGCCCCCTTCTTTGTTCTGTGACTGCAAATAGCCTTCTACAGGTGCTTATCACCTCACACTTTTACTATTGCAAGATCTGGCTCATTTATCTCCATCACTCCAATCCATCTCCTACTTAGCTATCAAACTGACATTCCTAACATACAGGTTTGATCATATCACCCCTTTTACTCAACAAATTCTAATGGTACCCCATTACTTCCAAAATCAAATATAAAATCCACTGTTTGGCTTTTAAAACCCTTCATAACCTAGCCCCTTCCTACCTTTCCAGTTTCCTAATATGCTACTCTTCTCCATATGCTCTGACACAGTAGTACTGGTATTGCTATTCATGGTACATCATGCTCCATTTCCAAAATGTTTTCATTGGCTGTTTTTCATGCCTAGAACCTTCTCCCTCCTCATTTCCACCTCTTAGCATTCCTGGCTTCCTTCATGTCTCATCCAAAAACCCACCTTCTTCAAGAAGCCTTCCCATTCTTTTTTAATCTTGGTGCCTTCCCTCTGAGACTACCTTCAATATGTCTTATATATCCATATCTATATCTATATCTATATCTATATCTATATCTATATCTATATCTATATCTATATCTATATCTATATCTATATCTATATCTATATCTATATCTATATCTTCTTTGTGCATAGTTCTTTGCTTGTTATCTCCCTCACTGGACTGTGAGCTGCCTGGGAGGAGGGACTGCATTTCTTTTTTTATTTGTTTGTATCCTCAGTGTTTAGCACACTACCTGGCAAATAGTAGGCACTTAATAAATTCTAGTTGACTGATTGACATATGACATTTTCACCTGGTCTCTTATAATCTGCCGTATTATTTTGGATATTGCCTAGCTGATCTACATCTTACAAAATGTGGTGACCAGAACTGGACACAATACCTCTAATGTTGGCTGCTCAGAGAAGAATATCATGAGTATACTAATTTCTTCATAATAGACAATGCAGTATAGGGGAAAATAAGTATTTGTTTGTTTGTTTTTGGTTTATACATCACATTATTTGCCTCTGTTGGGCTTACAATCCACTACCAGTTTCAGATCTTTATTTCTTTGTTGTTTTATAGGAACATTCTCTTTCGCCCTTTCTTTGTGAGGCTAATTTTTTAAAGCCCCAGTATTGAGCTTTACATTTATCCCTATAAACTTTAATTTATTTCTTTTAGCACTAGTTTTGGAGCAAGAAAACTGAGGGTCAAGTCTTGTATTTGATTGTAATGCCCTCAATGCATTTGGGGAGGCAGTTCACATTAGACATTTTTCCCCCAAAGCCATCCCTCTTCCAAACTTTGCTGTTGTTGTTCACAGCAGAACCATCCTTCCATTCACCCAGGTTGACATCAGTCATTCTTAATTCTTATTCTCTCTCATTCTACAAATCTAGTGAGCTGCCAAGTTGTATTGGCAACCAAAAATGGGCTCCTTAGCACTTAGTCAACAAGTGCCCTTGACTAGTTTGGCTTTTTCCCCTGAACTGAATGCTGTTTGTATCTTGGACTGGAGTAAGCTTGTCGGCCCC
Source organism: Trichosurus vulpecula (assembly GCF_011100635.1). Lineage (NCBI taxonomy): Eukaryota > Metazoa > Chordata > Mammalia > Diprotodontia > Phalangeridae > Trichosurus > Trichosurus vulpecula. The sequence goes on along the minus strand of NC_050573.1, from coordinate 390,589,933 downwards.
TTCACCTTGCTTCCCTTGCTTAAGCTGATGGAAAGAACCTGTGCTTTCCCGGTCAACCCCTTCACCTTGCTTAAGCAGATTGAAAGAACCTGTGCTTTCCCCGGCGTACCTTACACCCCCCGCAGAAGCTGGATGGTTAAAAGCAGCTCCCGTTGGAGCCAGAGGCTGCCACAGCTACAGCCACAGCTGAAGCAGGAGCTGCCAGTAGCAGAGCTGACCTACGGGAGGAAGCTGAACAAAGACTTCAGGCCAGTGGGTAATCTTATTACCATAGAGTGGGAAGCATGATTTTGCTTTACGCAATCATGCTTCTCTGTAGCCTCCTGGTTACTCTTTCAAGGCGTACTTATTGGGCCTGGAAGCTTTTGATCAATATATCAAAATGGGGTTGCTGGTTCATGGGTTGGTTACTGTGGAGCCTAAATATATGTTTTGATTCTTCTGCCTTCTACTTTGAGAGTTTCTTATATCCGGCGGTTCCGAACCTTTCAGACATGTTTATGATCCTCTTTGAGATTATAAACTCTGCCCTCCTAATACACAAGTCTTGTCAATTCAATCTCCATCACATCTCTAATTTCTATCTTATTCTCCATACATGACCACCAACCTAGTTGAGTCTTTCATTACTTTTTACTGAGGCTATTGAAATGGCCTCTTCATTGTCCTCTCTATCTCAAAATTCTTTCCTTTCTAATCCACTTCCTCATAACTCCAAAAAACATTTTCCTAAAGTTCAGATCTGACCATGTCACACCCTACTCAATAAACTCTAGTGGATGCCTGCTATTCAGGCAAATATAATCTCTTTTGCTTGGAATTTTAAATCCTTCAAAAACTGATTCCAACTTACCTTTCTAGATTTCATTATCATTTCTCCCACTCATACACTCTTCAGTCCAGGCAAACTGGCTTTCTTACTGTCCCTCACACATGATACTCCATGTTTTTGTCTCTGACCTTTACACAGTCTTTTCTCCATGTTTGGAATGTGCTCTCTCTTTTATCTCTGCCTTTTTGAATTCTTTGGGCTGAAGTATCTCTTTTTTCCTGACCTTCCCCTTAACCCATTTCTAGTATCCTCTATTACCTTGTGTTTCACACAGTATTTATTAAACATTTACTATATGTTCCTATGGATCTTACAGAAATGCTACATTTTAATGTGCTTCATTATTGTGCTTTGAGAATGTCTTTTACAAATTGAAGGTTTGTGGTAACTCTGAATTGAGCAAGTCTATTGGCACCATTGTTCCAACAGCATGTTCTTACATTGTGTCTCCTTTTTTCCCAAATCATCTTTGAAAATAGATGTGGTGTTACTAGGTCAAAGAGTATAGTCAGTTTAATAACTCTTTGAGCATAATTCCAGATTGTTCTTCAAAATGTTTTGATCAGTTCACAATTCCACCAACAATGAATTAGTGTCCCAATTTTTGCACATGCCTTCCATTTGTTGCTTTCTCCTTCAATTGTTTTAGCCAATCTTGTAGTAGGTGTAAAATGAGATCTCAAGGTTGCCTTAATTTGCATTTCTCTAAGCAGTAATGATTTGGAACATTTTTTTTCATATAACTATAAACTATTTTTATTTCTTCATTGGAAAACTGCCTGTTCATATCCTTTGACCATTTATCATTGGGGAATAATGTGTATTCTTACAGATTTGACCATGTTCTTTATGTATTTGAGATATGAGACCTTTATCTGAGAAATTGATAAAAAAAATTTTACCCTAATTTTCTGTTTTCCTTCTGATCTTTCTAACATTTGTTTTATTTGTACAAAATCTTTTTAATTTAATGTAATCAAAATTAACTATTTTATACCTAATTTTTCCCTCTATCTCTTTATTCATGATTTCTTCACCTATCCATAAGTCTGATAAGTCATATATCCCATGTTTTTCTAATTTTCTTGTAATATCTCTCTTTATATCTAGGTCATGTATCCATTTTGACATTTTCTTAGTAAATGGTAAAAGATTAAAAAATGATTAATGATTTTTATGTTACTATTGTAATTGTTTTGGAGAGCCATAAACTGCACCCACATAAGATGGTGAACTTAATCAATAAATGGGTGTGGTCTGACTGTTCCCCCATCTCTCTCCCTCTCTTCAAGCCAACCTATTCTTCGAGACACAACAATATTGAAATTAAGTCAGCTAACAACCCTTCAATGGCCTCTATATGTTCAAGTGAAAGAAAGATTCAATAGATATGACAAACTTTGTCATTATCTTAAGAAATCACCACAGCAACCCCAACCTTCAGCAACCATGACCCTGATTAGTCAACAGATATCAACACTGAGGCAAAACCCTGTACTAGCAGAATGATTACAACTTGCTAAAGCCTCAGATGATGGTTAGCATTTTTTAGCAATAATGCATTTTAATTAAGGTATATATATATACATATACATATATATTCATACATAATACTATCACACATTTAATAGACTACAGTTAAGTATCAACATAACTTTTATATGCACTGGGAAACCCCAAAATTCATGTGATTCACTTTATTGTGATATTCACTTATTGTAGTGCTCTGGAACCAAACCCACAATATCTCCAAGGTATTCCTATACATGGCATTCTTTGCCATAGAGAAGAACATGAAATGAGAAAGATCTGGATGTCATCCAAGGGAGATCTGGTTCTGGAAGTGCCCAGAGGGAAAGGCTGGTCTCCTCCCATAGGACCTGAACACTTCAAAAAAGTGTTAGAGTGAGGGTCCTAAGTATTGACGGTTGATACTCCCCATTGTAAAAACATTTTTGATATTCCAGAGGTGTCCAAATACATTAACATTCTGGTGGGATTTGGCACACTGCCTCTCAGCATGGAAGTTATTATAAACATTTTTCTAAAATAGTCGACTTGACCCTTTGGAAACATAGACAAAGTAGTGTATGTGGGAAACCATCAGAAACCACACATACAACCTGAGCTTGTGCTGATGTCGGTTGTGCACCTGTATAAATGAAAAATGACAAGTTTAAAACATGAATATGGCAATGATTAGTGATAATTAGCCCAACCAGAGAGGAGCCAAGAAACTCAACTATCCAGCTGATGTTCATCACTAGCCCACCTTTAAGCACGATTGAGTTTTAATACAAATCTTTAATTCTGTCACTGGGATAGAATCATACTTCAGAAAGAAATAGGAGCAGGCTATTATCATAGTTAAGCCAACTTTATGAATTATCAGCATTGGATTCTAGGATATTTCCTAGTGTTGGTCTAATAATCATAATAAAAAGGGGTTGAGGATTTCTTCACAGCCCTTTAAATATTTGTGATGCATTCAAACGTAATCAGTATCTTTTTTTCCCTTGGAGAAAAAATACCAAATCATTAATGGATTTGTATCAGTTTAGAAGAGGTCTCCACTTGGGTGCTACAGGGATCTGTCCCTGGCCCTCTCCTATTCACTTCCATATCATTACCATTTTCTTTCTTTCTTTCTTCTCCTCTAGTCACTTATGTCAAACCAGCCTCTAATATATAAGCTACACCTTTATAATACTTGTTTCCAGTTAAAGCCTTGCCACAGTGCCTGTCATCAAAATTGGTGCACACAGATGGGTTGTTTGACGAGACTTCAACCTGAGCTTTGTTCTTGGTTCTCTACAATCCTTTCATTTTTTTTTTCCTGAGGAATCTTCTTGGCCATGAGATCCACTGATCTGAGAATTTTATCCCAGGCTATATAATGTCAAGGAGCCCTGGGTCCTGCATTTAACCGCATGGCCCTACTATCTTAATTTCTACCTTGATATTCTGTATTAATTGCTATTTCTAGAATAATACTTGAAGCATAATGAGATGAAAAACACGATACACAGTGGATCTAGTACTTGATATTCAGCAGCTGGTTGCTAAATATGTGCTAAATATGCATAAATAGTGAGATATATATTTACATGTATGCATGAATATCTGTGATGTATAGCTATAACAGAGATTTCAAAATCATGTTGACTTTGGTCCCTTTAATCTTTATTAATCTCAACCAAGTATATTTTTCAGGGAGTGAGGTTTAAGAATATGTTGATATTGTTACATGCTTATTTTTTTAAAAAATTGTTATTATGGTAAAAATACTTAGTTGATGCCCTTATAGAAGGGCATACATGGACCATAATTCATGCTGAGACTCTGAAGTGTTGAATCCTATAGCTGGGGAGAGGATTGGATTTCTAATATTCATTGGCCATAGAGTGTGCCTGTCAACTCAAATTGACCAACAAGGGGAGAGTCCACTATGATCAGACCAATTCTACTAGGGACTGCAGTTTATGAGAGTTTGAGAGACAGTCAAGAGAACCCATGTTGGAAACTTGAAGAAGCCTAAGTTGAGAGAGAAAGCAGTGGTGCAAACTGAATCATGGAACCTTAGATCCACACAGTACATGTAGATAAAAAGAGGCATTTTCACTAACCATGGCTGAGTGACCAAAGAAAATCCAGCTAAGAGAATTTACTTCAAGCTGGTGAGTCAAGACAGGCTGAAGTGAGTGAATTTCTAGAGTGATCTCCAGAAAATAGATGATATGTGCCAAGCTTGGCCATCTATTGTGTAATAATTTGGGAGTTGAAAGCATTCTTGTCTGGAGTCAGGAACCTTAACTTTCTGGTTCCATAGCCAGAGGATTAAGTGAAATATGAGGAAAACTACTAAGAAGTAATGATTTATTGAGTTCAAAGAGCTCAATAAGTATATATATATATATGTAGAAAATCTCTGTAATGGGCTTAGATTCCAATAATGATAATGGAAGTTTTTGAGGAGATGACAAAGAGCTGAGACACCACAGTCTTGTCAGCAAAATTCATAAAAAAAGATCTGGAACTGCTAACATTAACCTGGGTACTCCCTATAATGATGCACATCACAACTCATTCAGGTCTGGGCATCCTTTGTGACTCCAATTTCTGCCCTCCTATAAATTTATTACTGGAAGTCCATCCAATATTCTGTGGACCTTCATTCTCTTGAAATTTTAGGGATATCAAGAGAAGATAAGGGCTCTCCACTGGTTCTTCATCATTTTTGCCATATGACCAGCATTAGTTATTCATATGTGCTTTTGAAGACGTCCTTTATACAGCATTTCCTAAATAATTCCTTGTTTGTGATATGTAGCAACCTATTAATGTATCACAGGCTTTTCTATTGCCCTGAGAGTGATCATCAACTTCAACTCTTCAGAAACGTTAGTGCCCCCTGACTTGCCACCCTACAACATTACCAGAAAAATATTGGTGTTAAAAGATGGACCTTTGGTTCGTGCTGAAGTTTGGCATCAATAAAACAAGCAAATGAAATTAGCAAACAAAAAACTTTGTTGCTCCCCAAAGGCAATTCAACCTGCTCTCCTTTTCAATTCTAGCCCCAGCTCATTGTCCATTTGTAGTACCTGTCCATGATATATAGATGTCTGTCTATCTATTTATTTATCTATCTATCTACTTATGTCTGTCTATTTTTCTATATCCATAAACATCTCTTTCCATATGTATACATATATATGTATATATAACATTTACATATACATATAGGAGATACATATTTATCTCATTAAAGTGATAGAGCTCAGTTCTACAATACGGCTACACATAGATATAGATACATCATAGGAAGAAAATCTTAGCACTGGCAAGAAGTAGGGGGGCAAGTAGCTGGCCCAAACAGAGTTCTTTCTATCAATATTAAAAATAAGAGATAAAAACTATGTGTGTGTTCCCACAACGCTATGTTCCGAAGACAGCAATTTATATCTTTCTATATAGAAAACAAATGGAGTGGTCATGTAGCAAGAATGGGAAATAATCAATAGACAGCCAGCAAGCTTCATTGTTATCCTTATAATGTTAAGACTGTGAGAATGGCATCCAGAATATTGGGTGGACAACCTGTGGTGAACTTTTGGAAGGACACAGTCCCACAGGGTGGGCAGGGATGGATGTGTTGAAATATTTTTCACTTTAGGAGTACCCATGTTGATAAGATTACAGATTTATTAGCATATTATTGGTCAGTTCCAGCTCTTGATGTGAACTTGGCTGATGAAATGATGCTGTTTTAGCCCTTTGGGATCTTTATCCTGAGCCCTTCCTTTATGAGTATGGGAACTGAGGCTTGTGGCAGAAACTTTGTACCTCTCCGCAACTCTATCATTTTAATGAGATAAGTGTGTATCTCCTTTTCTGTGTCTATGTGCCTGTGTGTCTGCATGTATCTATCTGTCTATATGTCTGTCTACTACCTATGTATCTCTATGTCATCTATATAAATATACTTACTGAGGGACAAATTTTGTAGGACTAATCTAATGTCCAAACAAAATCTGATGGCGGGACAGCTAGACAGGTGGGAAAGGGAAGCTAAGAAAAGGTAAAGCCTGGTGCCCTATAGTTAATGCTTAGGGCCTTTCACAATTTGTAAAATCTTATCCCCTTCATCAAGAACTGCACATCTCCTCCACTCTCTCCGTATTAAACCTCTCTTTTTAAATGCAGACGGCACGCTATGCTTTATGGAGAGGTAAAGGAAAGCAAAGGAAGAAGAAACATCTTTTTCTAGAGCCAGCTGGGAATGGGGAATGGAGTAAGGTGGGCAAGACAGTAGATAGTACAGGCAAACTGGGTCACAGGCTGTCTGTCAGAAAAGGAAGTGCTATTATGAGAAAGGGAGTGCTAAGAAAGACAGCAGGGGCTCTTGGCTCCCCAGATACCAATCTCATGGCATCACATGTCCACAAACAGTGATAAACAGCCTGATATAGCAGAAAGGGTGATTGATTTCAATATGGCAAAATGTGGATTCAAACTGCGACTCTAATATGTGCTGTGTGACCCTGGGCAAGTCCCTTAACATCACTGAGATTCAGTGTCTTCATCTTTAAAATGGGGATAACAATATTTCTGCTTTCTCCCTCCTAGGGTTATTGTGAAGAGAATGCTTTGTAAAACTTAAAGTATAATATACATCTGAGTTATTATCACTAATAACTCAAGCACCAATTGCTAGTGCCCACTCTCGCAAACTCCCTTGTGCTTGCCTACTTTGTATTTAGTTTTATTTACTCTTTTAAATTGTTTCTGTATATACTCATATCTGTACATGTCTCCCATTATAAATATAAGCTTCTTGCACTCAGGGATTGTTTTAGTCACTGTACTTGTATTCCCTAGATTTTGCGTGGTGCTTGGCATACAGTAAGAGCTAATTTTTTTGTCGGTTTACTGATTGATTGGCTAACACAACATACATGCACACTTGAACATGCACATGGGTTCAATGCTTCAGCAATCTATTATTTTATCAGAGTGGGTGTACTCTCCACAGAGCATCATTCCTCATTATTCAGTCTTCGTGAATTTTGAAAGTAAAAAGATTAATATTCTACAATCCACTTGGTAATGAACCTCTCTTAACTTGGCCTGACCGTTGAGAGGAGAGATAAACGTACCAGTGGCAGGTCCCTGATCAAAGCTTCTCCAGTGTGGTGGAACCTGCCAGTGTTTATGTTCCCCCGGTCTGGCTCTCTGATCACCCCAAATTCCTGCTGTGCCACTGTCAGAGCAGGATTTCAGTGGAGGGTAAGTAAACAACTAGTACACAGCAATGGAACATGACTTTTGAAATCATCTTGGTTTTAGCTCCTTGAATATGTCTTTAGCCTCTATTTTATACATTTGTACTGCTTAGCATGAAAATCAAATCCTTGCCTAGGAAAGAGACAGAGGGCTGGCCCAAATGGCTTCTTGGAGTTCCTTCCTCTCAATCTTCTTAAAATAGGAGAGGAAAAATATCTGTGCTCCCACAGTGCTGCATCCTGATTATTATTATTTATTCTGGTATTCTTATGCCATAGATGGTACATAAGACTACTGGAATCTAGAAAAAGACAATTGAGGAATGGGAATTCTTATTTGAAATTTATGCCCAATAATTCAAGAGCATATTGAGCAATAATTCAAGAAGCATACCTTCTTGCATATTGTCACCCTCGTGGAAAATTCACATCTGATTCTTTTGTTTTGAACACAAGGGACAAAGGACTTTTATTATTTTGTTATCACATTAACTCTGGGATAGAAAGAAAATAGGTTAGATTCGATAGATTTGGTCATCAGAGCCAAGCCTAGGGTGGGGAGGGGAGGAGGGAACGAAGGAGGAAAGGGAGAGAATAAGCCTTCATAGAGTCTGTACTCTGAGGATGAGTGTTGGTGACATTTTGATGTTACTATGGGGATTGCTATAGTAACAATTCCACTCACCCTTCATTTATTAAGTTATTTTGTTGTGGAACCCAAAGGTAAGCCAAACATCCAAAGAAACAATAGCTTTAAAGAGATTTTGCTGTTCTCACAGCCCATGTTGAATGTGCTGATGAAAGTACTTTGAGTGGAAAGGACAACATTTGCAGATAATTTAATACAATTGAAGGAATGAGATTCCTCAAGGTTTCCTCTGAGGCTGGAAAACAACAGCTGATCTATGTCATAATACACTATAGTAGTTGAGAATTTACCAATCGTCAAACACAGGGACCTCAGGCAGCAGTGGATTCTGGCCCCTTGCCCCTCCTCTCCAGCCTCCCTCCTCTTATCCTCTACTAGCCCACAGAAGCACTCTCCTTTTTATAAACAGAAAATGAAGAAGAATCCTGTCCAAAAAATGTCATTACTGTAGATTGACCAAATGCATTAAATACAGTTCCAAACAAGGCCCAGGCTTTAGCAGCAATACAATTCAAATTAGAAGTCGATACAAGACAAGGCACACAATTCCAGGAGATTAAGTGGGAAAGCTTCAGAATTAAGACACAATTGTCATTTACTGTCCTAAAAAAATCTTTTGAAGTCATTTTGTTCTTACAGGAAAGCTTTCAGTCATTAATTACAGTAGGAAGCCTTCACAGAGTGACTGAGGATGGGGCATGTGGCTGTGTTTCACTATCTTTTAAATGAAGGATATTTCCAGGGTTTAAAGGAAATGTTAAAGGGAAAAAAGGTAGGGAGATAGAGCTAGGAGAATATAGTAAATAAAGACAGCAGGGACTATGAACAACTAAAAAGAATTAACTAAAGCCTATGTGATGCCACAACAACTTTTAAGTTAAAAAAAAAATCAGGCAGTTAATCACTTATTTTCTCTACCTGACCTCGAATAACAAATTCAACTGTGCTTTTCTCTCCTCTCATTTAATAGACTGAATTGATTCTTTATTTTGGTGGTGTAAAGACATGTCTTATGAAAAGAGGCAGGCACAGACAGCATTTCAGAGATAAAAGTGACCGGAAGGTGGAGATAAGTGCTTCAATTTGATGTTGGCAGCAAGGAGGAGCCTATGAAAGGATTTAGGGGCCAATCCAGACGCTGTAAAAACATAGGGGGGAAAGTCGCACTGATCGCTGCCACATTAATAGTAATAATAATAATATATAATATGTTTATGAAACATTTTACCTTATCATAGAGGCTAACATTTATGGTTATGTTTTGGCTGTGTTTTCATGAGCTGAACTGAAACAAGACAGACAGATAGACAGAGAAAGTTATTCTCTGGTTATCTAGTCCTCTGGGTATGTACAGAGGCAGACCAAATGATAATTTCCTTTCTGTATCTTCTTTATTGGAACTTCAAAAGATGTGTCCCATCGGGAAAACCAGATATTTGGGGGCTACATTAAATCCATAGGAATTTGCACTAGCCCTCTCCAGAATTTCTTTTAGCTCATAGAAAAAGCACATAAATGAAATCTTGGCATAGACAAACAGCCTTTATGTTTCATTTCTTCTATTCCTTCTCTTTCTCTTCCTTTTTAGTACTGGAGAAATAGAACTTTATCAGGAGTCAGAGGCCCAGAGTTCAAATCCCACTTCTGATGGGATCCCACTACCTTCAAACCTTGAACGAGTCACTTAAAATTCCTGAGCTGCAGTCTCTTCAACTGTAAAAGCACAGCTTGGCTTTTTGAGGTCTCCTGCCAGTGGATGATTCTTTTCCATTTCCTCTTATGTCTCCCATTGTTCTTCAGTCTCCTACTCTCTTCTTCTTATGCTCCACCTTGCCTTTGGAGGGGTCCAAATTCTTCTCCTTTCTGTCCCCTCCTCCCCCATCCATTTCAGCTTTGTGGTCCCACTCCTAAAAGGTTTAAAGGCTTAAACCTGAAGGTTTAAAAAAAAAAAAAGGAAAAGAAAAACCGCAATCGGGACAGGGCTGCCTAATGCTTTCTGTGAGTTAGGAAAAAGTCGTTTGAAACGTTTTAGTCGTGGTAGGGCAATCAGGGATCAGGGAGAGGGAAGCGAATCAAGATTGAGCCTCAAGTGTTGACGGTGGTTGCGGGTTTGGGTTTGGTGTTTCGAGTTCTTAGTTTTCAGGAGTGGCAGCTGCTGTCAGCACGGAGGAGGCGAACGTCTCCATTGACTTGCATTGGGCTCTGCTCAGGCTGGGCCCTTTACTCTCTAGGCACGTTCCCCGTGCGCTTGCAGCTCCACTAATCATGCAAATTCTTTTGTGTTTTGGAGGCCCTGCCGTCTTTCCTTCCCAAGCGGTTCGGAGCCTGGAAGCCACCAGGATTCTAGTAAGCGGGAAGTTGCTTAGTTCCCCGGCTATGAGTACAGGTCAATCTTTAGAGTTAAAAGGGGGGGGAAAGGGGGAAAAAAACACCGCAAAAGAAAACAACAGCGAAAAGGGATTTGCTTCAATTTGTCTCCGTTACTTAGGAGGGGGAGGTATTTGCAGAAGTCACATCCCCAAATATTATTGCAGGATTACAGAAGGATGGGGGCGAGGGAGGGGGATGGAGAAGAAAGCCGGGGAGGTGAAGGGAGACTGCCGAGTATCAAACATGTTTAACGCCTTTTTCTTTTACAAGGTACAAATACAAACGTAATTTCACTTTGCAGTAGCACAGTAAATACCAGATTACTAGGCAATTATATTTAAGCATTACAGAACCTCCAAAAATAATTGCCATGTTCGGGGCAGTTTTTCAATCCCTGGATAACACTGTGGTTTAATGGATAGAAACAACTATATCATTTATTCCTCTTACATAAAAAGCTGCCAACCATGTAAGTACATGATCAATAATCGAGCTTTACAGCAGCCAGCCGTGCGGCCGCTGCTGCCGTGCAGCCAGTGCTGCTGCTGCTTCCTGACCAACCACTAGCGGCTGCTTCACCTCGGGTGAGAAGTAAACTGAGAAGCTCAAAAGTATGAAGTGGAAGTACCTGAGTGGAGCTGGGCCCCCTAAGACACTTCACATCCCTCTGTTTGTACGGTGTACAAGGAACAATGTCAGAACTATACTTGGCACTTTTAAGGAATTTGTAAATCAGCTATAAAGCATTATTTCTGGCTTGAATTTTTTCCACTTAAGATTTGGCCATAAAAGAAATGTGAATGGGGGTGGGGAGGCTGAACCATAAGAGGAAAGACAGATTAAGGGATGCCAGGCTGTTTGTTTTGGTTTTTACATTTGCCTGTTTTTCACATATATTGGTATTAGGAAGAAAATAGAAGTGCTGGTTTGAAAGATGTTGTCCAGTGCTGCGCATTACAAACTCCAGTGCTGGGCAGACTTTTTAGGGTGTTAATGCCATAGCAAACAAACAAAAAACTCCTATTCTCAGGAGAGCCACTACGTGCTCACTCCAACTTTTCTGCCATTATGTATGGAACAGACTATTGTTCTGACTAAACAACTTGGAAAGACATAAAATTAGGAGTTATGATAGTGATCTGAAGTATGGGAAGGGACCAGAACTGGCCAGGAGCTTAGAGGTTAATTAGTCCAAAATCCTCATTTTACAGATGAATAAACTGGGACTCAGAGAAGTGAAGCTACTTGCATAATGCCACACAGGTAATAAGAAATTTAACCACAATGTGAATGCAGATTCTCTAAATCCAGATATAGCATTTTCCTTCACTATATCACACTGCTGTGTATATCCTTTTATAATAACCTGCCTCCAAATCTATCCCTCTCCCAACCTGAGACATATTTCCTCCTCAAAATAATCAAAATATCTGTAGAACCCATGCAATTTGCCTTGGTCTCATACAAAGTTACCAAGGCTTTCCCTTAGCAGTAATATTTAAATCCATTTCCTTAATAGCATAAAGCTAAAGGAGAACATTGGTCGGTCTAGCAAATTCCCTCAAATCCAAATTGCCTTCTAATCTTAAGGAAACCTGTCTCCTCCATGTTTAGTTTGAGTTGCAATTGAGATGCCAACTTCAAGAGGACTTGAAGAAGTGCTCAGTAACTCTAGAGTAAAAGATGGACTAGAATATTTGCCTACACCGTATACAGATAGTAATTAAGTAGTTGGGGATATGAACATTCTAATATTCAGGCCAATCTCCTTACTGTTCTGCATATCCGCACTGGTCATCCCCACCTTCCTGCTTGTATTCAAAATAATGAGCTATGTTACTTGCCCAATATGTCTCCTCTCCTCTCTATCTTCCAAATTCTATAGACCTTGTGCTGCACAAGTTATGTTGATCCTTTCTGCAGTTTGACCTCTGGTAGAATGTGCTTTTCTCACATTTTAACATTAGAGATATCTTGTCTAAAATTCCTCTCTGTTTTATATCTTGTCACATCAATTTCAGTACATTCTTTGACACAATCAACCAACCAACATTTAGTAAGCATCTAATACATGCCAGACACTGTGCTAGGCACTGAAATACAAGAACCAAAAAACAAAAACAAAAAAGAACAAACAAAAAAAAGGATCATAAATTTAGGGCTGAAAAGGACCTTAAAGGTTTTTGAGTTCAACTTCATCATTTTGCATATGAGACAACTGAGGCTTAGTCAGATTAAGTGACTCAATTAGGGTCATATATCTAGTAAGTATTTGGGGCAGGATTTGGTTAAAAGTCTTTCTGATTCCAAATCTAGGACTCTATTCACCACACTGTTCTCAGGCAGCTTGTGTCCTTGGGAAAGCGACATGTACATACATTAGTCTATGCTGAGTAAAAATATACAGAATAAGTACAAAATAAATACAAGGAATATGAAAACAAAGTTGCCAAAGAGGAAGAGAGAGAACAATAGCATTTGGGAGGGGGGGGATTAGAAAAGACTTTTCATAGGGAATGGTGTTTAAATTTTGTCATGAAAGAATAGATAAGTTTTTGAGGTGGAGATAAGGAGGGAGTGGATTCCAGGCATGAAATTTGGCTAGTGCAAAGATATGGAGATGAGACACGGAGTACCATGTGTGAAGAACAGAGAAAAGACCAGTGGAGAAAGTGGGAAAGGGGCTAATGTGTGATCAACCTGGAAACATAAGTTATAGAAAGCTTTAAAAGCCCAGGGAAAGGGTTCATATTTGATAGCAGAGCAGGGGTGGGACAACTTCGGCCTAGAGCAATGGGGAGTTATTGAAATTACTGAGCAGAGCAATGACATAGTCAGACTTCTGTTTCAGAAAAATCACTTTGGCAGCTGTGTGGAGGGTGGCATGGTGAGAGGGGAGAAACTTGAGGGAGACAGACCAATTGGAAGATTTCTGACAATCTAAGCAAGAGATGATGAGGGCCTGAATTTTGGGGGGGGGTACCTGTGTGAGCAGAGAGAAGAGGTGAAGTGCAAAAGATGTAGTCGAGGTAGAAATGAGGTAGAAACATCATCAACCAGCTCATATACTTAAAAAAAAAATCCTCCATCTTGTCTAGAACAGTGTTTTCAATTAGACATTCATGATAACATTTAGGGGTAGAGGGGGATAAAATAAATGAAGGTCTTGGGCTTCATGATGTCTAAAGCTCCTTCCATATCACCTAGGCCAGCTCCTTTATTTTGGAATTGAGAAAACAGAGACCCAGAGGGGTGGCAAAGTGACTTCCCTAATGACATAGAATTAGTAAGTAGCAGAACTGGGATTCAAACCCAGGTCTCCTAACTCCAAAGTCAGTGCTTTTTGCAGGGCCCTGAAATATAGAAGAAGGGATAGGAAGCAGATTGAGCTGGTATCTTTGAAGGAAGATTGTTGGAGAAGTTGGAGAGATAATAGGCCAACCAAACCTGGAAACCAAACTCAGAAAGGATATTGGAGTACATGTTGATCCACTGTTTCAGTAATTGCAAAGAGTTTGAAAAAGATTAGGACGAAATAACTTTCTTTAGCTATAACAGTGGAGAATGCATTGTGACCCTATGTGGTTTTAGTGGAATAAAAGAAGAGGAAACTTATTTGGAAATGGTTTATCAGACCATGCAATGTCATAAACACATATCCAGAACTTCAAGACCCTGAGATGAAGGGGGGACAATATTGAATTTACTCTTCCTTCAGCTTTTCCCATTACCAACCAACTTATAGAGATAAACAAACTTATTATAGACTTAAACAAACTCTATTCCATTATTCAAATCACTAATAAATATTGAGCCAGATGTTTCTACTCTGGGATCAGAAAGTTCCCATTCTGGGCATGCAGGACAGTTAGTTTCTTCAATCAGTCAACTGGCAATCAATAGTGTTCACCAAGTACCTACTATGTGCTACATATATCCTTCCATTTCAGTCAAAGTACTGTGTTTGCCATTCTTACATGTGGCTTGAGCGATGACACCTTCTCCCATCACCGGTACCCCACTTGGAATGATCACCTTCCTTTTCTCTACCCATCCATGCTCATTAACTCCTTCAAGCCCAGTTCAGAAAGCCTTCCCTGATTAACCCCACCACATTCTAAAGATTTTTACTTCATACACCCAGATCAATCATGACTTAATCTGAACAAGTTTGTTCTGACCTACTAATATATCACTAATGCTTGTCCCCAAGTTGCTCTGTTCGTGTGTTCTTTCTTTCAAAAACAATCCACAGCCTGGGACTTCTTGTGTTTAATTTTGGGATGTCCCACAACACCTTGTACAATCTTTTGTTCTTTAAAAATACTCAGTAAATGCTTGTCTCCTAAGTAAGGTGCAGTCAATAAGTAAATCATTAAGTAATTATTAAGAGCTTTTTGTTATGTATTGGCACTGTGCTAGGCCCTGCAGATACCTATATAAAGAATGAAAAAATTCCTACTGGGGAGAAGCTTTCATTGTAATGGGAGATACAGTGGCTTTTTTTTCATCTCTTGCAGCCTTTGCACTCTAGAGTCTACAAGGTATATCTTCTCACAGAAGCTCAGAGGAGGCTTTTCTTAATAATAGTTCCAAACTCTTCTCATTCATAGGTTTATAGAGTTTGCAGATTTTCCAGTTACTCAGCACTAACTTCATTTATCGCCTCAAAGGGAGACAGCTCCTTCTGATTGAAGCAAAAAAGAAAATAGTTGGAGTCTAATATCCAGATATTTTATGAGGTAGAATTTTAAATTAAAAAAAAAACTTTTTTTGTCTGTGTATAATTCCTAATATATTTCCTTTGCAAAAAACTGTACTTATTCATTTGATTTGGCTTAACTTACACTTTTAATTTCCTATATATGCCAGCCAAAGTAGTAGAGTTTGGTGGCTAATAATAACAAAATCATGTGTGCATTTCAAAAGTGTTCATGAAAGTCCAACTGAACTGCAGTCTCTCTGCAAATTCTATAGGTTTTCTGCCAGATTAGTTGCTTCACAAAAGTATATTTTCATACACCTGTCTACCTTTTTTTTAAATTCATAGACATATTCAGAAAGGAAACTTTTAAAGTTGAAGCACAGTTGAATGTCAAGTAACATTTCTGTGAAACCTGAGATCTCTTCTCTGAGTCCTTGTCAACACAGGTAAGCTGAAGAGACTAGCTTTGAAAGGTGGGACAGGTCATGCCATCCCTTTGAGTTTGTTTGCACATCTGTAAAATGGGAGGTTGGGATTAAGTGGTCTCTGAAGTTTCATCCAGCTCTAGCATTCTGTGATTCTATGATATGAGTAATTATCTCCAAATCATATCAACATACAGTGTGACCATTTCAAGAATTGCCCTTTTAATTAATTAAAAGATTTTTTTGTCTGCATTTTCAGGCAACAGTTTCACTCTTAATTTATACACTAAGATTACATTTGCACTAAATTCTCTTTAATTATGATATTTAAACATTGCTTAACAGGAAATCTGACATTGAGCGCACAGGTGGACAGAAAGAAGCAGACTCAGTTAACTTTGGAGACTAAGAGATGGGTATCAGGGGACTCTCATTTTTTGCCTTTATAGCACATAATATTTGTAAAAAAAAGCCTATTGGTTATGCATCACCATCATCACTCTGGGAACTTAGAATTCATCTTCTTTAACCCTTTCATTTTAAATATGAGGAAACCGAGGTGCAGAGAGGATATGTGATTTGTAAATGGAAAACCCAGAATAAAACCCAAGTGCTCTGATTCCAAATCCACTGTATTCTACATGGTCTAATGAGCGGCGTGAGTGATTAGTGTTTTCACTCTCATGTCATAAGTGAAAAAATTGAAATGAAAATAGATTAAGTAGTTTAGATTTTACTATAACCTAATGAGAGAGTGTAGCCAGAATGGCCTTTGTTTTCTTTGAGTGACTCAGCTTACCTCATTGAGCCTCTGGACACTGTGGCTTGCTCTTCCGGGGCAGGAAGCCCAAAGAGCATTCCAGGAAGCAGACAACTTCCTGTGTGATGAGTCATGGGGCTGGCTGAGGGGAGGTGTTAACGGCTACGCTAGGGGGAGGGGCCAAGTCAAGAACCAATCGGCCCTGGTCGTTCAGGCGGTGCTTGATGATGTCAAAAACTCTATAAGAGGGGAGAGGACAGCTTGAAGATCCTCTTTTCCTTTTCCGGTTGGAGCCAGAGACAGTTACAGCGACAGTTACAGCGACAGTTACAGCGACAGTTACAGCCACAGCCACAGCTGAAGCAGGAGCTGCCAGTAGCAGAGCTGACCTACGGGAGGAAGCTGAACAAAGACTTCAGTCCAGTGGGTAATCTTATTACCATAGAGGGGGAAACATGATTTTGCTTTACGCAATCATGCTTCTCTGTAGCCTCCTGGTTACTCTTTCAAGGCGTACTTATTGGGCCTGGAAGCTTTTGATCAATATATCAAAATGGGGTTGCTGGTTCATGGGTTGGTTACTGTGGAGCCTAAATAAATGTTTTGATTCTTCTGCCTTCTACTTTGAGAGTTTCTTATATCCGGCGGTTCCGAACGTTTCAGACATGTTTATGATCCTCTTTGAGATTATAAACTCTGCCCTCCTAATACATTTGGCGACGAGGATGGGATCGCTAGGTATAAGATCTCTATTTAGAAGCAGAACAATTCCAGAGGAAGAGATGAATATCCCAGGATGGGAGGATCCATTTTATTCCTCCCTAGCAAAAGAATTGGCTAAAAAAGCTGGACCCTGTGAAAACTGGGAACCAAGGCTACGGAGAGGAGATCCTAGGGATTTGGAAAAGTGTTTACGAGAAGTTGGGATTCAGTCAGGGGCATCACTATCTAGGCAAAGCTGGATAGTGTTATCAGCCTACCGGCTAGTATACGAAAGATTGAGATTAAGTGAAAGACATAGGGGCACTCCTACCCCACAGGAAGAAGGGGAATCTCAGATAGCAGGAGACCAAACTGACTCAAATGAGAACTTTTCTATTAATGTGGCTAAGAGCAACAGGAGACCAAAAAAGCCCAGAGTGCATTTCAACCCAGCCCAGAAAGAGCCTGACTGCCTGCTTCGTCCTAGCCATGGTGGCAGAGGAAGTGAGTGGGGGGAGAATGAGACAATGTTAGGGGCTGAGGCACAAAACACTACTGGGGTTCAGGATGTGCCTTACACAGAGCATAGGAGATGGTTAAATGATCAGACAAGGGCTCGACCCATACAAAGGAGGAAGACAGAAACCCGAGGTGAAGATTCAGTTACAAGGGAAATTCAGGAAGATTTCTCACCACAAGAGGTCACAGATATTTTGAGTAGATTCAGCCAAAGAATAGGAGAACCATTGATATCTTGGATGGTAAGACTCAGTGATCAAGGGGCCAGTGGAATATCAGTAGATAGGACAGACTGCATGAGATTCATAGGTATCAGCCATGATCCTCTAGTTCAACAAGCTTTTAGGGAACATCATCAGCAAGGAGATGGTGATAGCAGGACTACTCTGTTGGCATTAGCCGCTGTGGGATGCAATAAGAGATATGCTACTGATTCTATGTGGCCCACTGAGCACAGACCCTGGTATTCACTTAGAGATTGTATCATGAGACTAAAGGAGGAGGTAATGAAGACTGCCATTATGATAGGAACTGCAGACAAATATTACAATGATCCAATGGAACTGCCTCATAGGAATTTAATAATTAGGACAGCTCCCCCTGCTTATAAACAACTAATTTTGAATTTATTACTTGGAGAAGTAGGGAGCCGTCTTACAACAGTGATAAGTAAGATTTTACAGTTACATGACTTAGGTGACTGGGGAAGGGATAGATCTCCTCGAGAGAGAAGGGTGAATAACCAGCAAACTTGGCGCCAAAGGAGAGTAACAAGGAAAGAAATGTTTACTGCTTTATTGAGAGCAGGGGTAGGTTTTGAAATGATAGATGGAATTCCAACCAATGAATTATATAGAATGTACAGAGATAGAGGACTTGATAACACGAGAAATAGGGAAATAAGAACTGCTCCTGCAAATACTACAGATGTTGAACCTTCAAACCCAAGTGAATCACATGAAAGGGAATACTAGGGAACAGGCCGAGCCCCAGTCCAAATTAAGGAAATACACAGGCTGGATTGCAGACCTCACATTAACTTGACCATATATTGGAAAAATGGGTCAAGTACGGTAACTGAGGCATTAATAGATACTGGGGCCGAGGCCACCCTTATTTATGGAAATCCAGACAAGTTCAGCCATGGAACTCCTATTACCATTACAGGACTAGGAGGGACTGAAATATCAGCCAGGCAAGTTAAATTAATGATGAAAATTGGACAGTTGCCCAAGAAAGAATATAGTGTGGTTATTGTGCCTATTCCCGAATACATCATTGGAATAGACATATTGAAGGGTATGACCTTAAATTTACCCGAAGGGAAATACCAATTTGCTGTGAGGAAAATGGGCATTAATGCAGTCTTAGTGGGGAAAATCAAGATGGATCCAATCACTTTGCCCGAACCTTCTAAAATAATTACTTTGAGGCAATATCGTGTGCCAGGTGGGCAAGATGAAATTGCCAACACTATAAGAGAATGTGTTGAGGCAGGAGTGTTAGTCCCTACAACTACTCAATGGAACAACCCTGTCTGGCCAGTCCGAAAGTCAGATGGAACATGGAGGATGACAGTAGATTATAGACAGCTGAACAAAGTGACTCCTCCCTTGTATGCTGCTGTCCCAGACACGGTTACTTTAATAGAGAGAATACAAAAACGTGAAGGGACTTGGTATGCAGTTATTGATTTGGCCAATGCCTTCTTTACAATCCCAATAGACCCCAAGCAATGGAATCAGTTTGCTTTTACTTGGCAAGGCCGACAGTATACATTTACACGCCTGCCGCAAGGATATATTCATAGCCCAACTATTTGCCACAGGATTGTAGCTGAACATTTGGATGAATTAAAGTTACCTGGTGTACAGCTTACACATTACATAGATGACATCATGATACAGGGAAAGAATATAAAGGAGGTGGAGGAGAGTTTAGCATTATTAATTGACCATATGAAAAGCAAAGGATGGGAAATCAACCCCGCAAAGGTTCAAGGGCCAGCTCAAACTGTAAAATTCTTGGGGATACAGTGGAACAGAGGACTGCGAGAAATTCTCCCACAAGCTCGACAAAAAATCCAGGATTTTCCCACCCCTACCAATAAGAAAGAGGCCCAAAAGTTCATAGGGCTGTTTGGTTATTGGAGACACCACATCCCACATTTGGGACAGATTTTAAAACCCTTGTATAAAGTCACCAGAAAGAAATATGAATTTGACTGGGGACTTGAACAAAGTAGAGCTTTTGAGGAAGCAAAGGCTGCTATTCAATTAGCTCTAGACTTATGGCCTATGCAAAATGGGCCAGTGGAGTTACAAGTGACTGTACAAGATGACTATGCAAATTGGAGTCTGTGGCAAAAACAACAAAGCCGAAGTGTACCTTTAGGCTTTTGGTCAAGGAAACTGCCCTCATCTGGAGTGCAATATACACCTTTTGAGAAGCAGCTGTTAGCTGCATATTGGGCTTTAGTAGAAACTGAGCAACTAACTCTGGGTCATGAAGTGGTATTAAGGCCTGGAATTCCAATTATGACTTGGGTAATGAGTACCCCAGCTTCTCACAGAATTGGACATGCACAAGAGGCAAGCATAATCAAATGGAAGTGGTATATTCAGAATAGGTCCAGAGCAGGCAAAAATGGAGTTTCTGCTCTACATGAATCTGTGGCGAACATTGATACTGAGAGCAATGAAAAGCCCCTTGAATCTAAGCCACAGATGGTACCATCCTTAGTGAAATGGAATAATGGATATGACGGACTAAATGAAGAACAGAAGAAACATGCTTGGTTTACTGATGGGACAGCAAAATATTTAGGACAGAAGAGACATTGGAAAGCAGTAGCCTATAACCCCTGTACGAGGAGAACTCTGGAAAGTTCTGGGATAGGTGGAAGTAGCCAATATGCTGAACTGATGGCAGTGCATCAGGCCATCAGAGCAGAGAAAGGAGGACAGTGTCATATATTTACTGACTCGTGGGCGGTAGCTAATGGATTAGCTACGTGGATGCCTATATGGAGGAATCAGAATTGGGAGATTCATGGCAAACAAGTTTGGGGTAAAGAGTTATGGGAAAATATATGGGACATGTCTTTGGTTACAGATCTGTCAGTTTTTCATGTTGATGCTCATGCAACCCTGACCACACCAGAACGTGAGTACAATGCACATGCGGATCGACTAGCAAAGATTGCTACTGAATGTATTGTCCCTACTCTGACTCCAACTGA
This sequence comes from Trichosurus vulpecula, assembly GCF_011100635.1. Classification (NCBI taxonomy): domain Eukaryota; kingdom Metazoa; phylum Chordata; class Mammalia; order Diprotodontia; family Phalangeridae; genus Trichosurus; species Trichosurus vulpecula. The sequence goes on along the minus strand of NC_050573.1, from coordinate 390,568,945 downwards.
TGACCCAGCCTTAGCAAGATGGGTCCACCAGACTGCTGGCCATTTAGGGGTCCAGGCCACCCATCGATGGGCACAGGATCGAGGTATCAGTATTTCTCATGCGTTGTTAAAACAAATAACAGAGGAGTGTTGTATATGCCAATTAGAAAAAGAACGAACTCTTCCTAGGATAGTTACTGGAGAAATAGCAAGGGGAAAAGTTCCAGCCCAAATTTGGCAGATAGATTATATTGGCCCACTACCCCAGGATAAAGGATGTAAATATGTATGTACGTGTGTTGACACCTATTCAGGTGTACTAGTGGCTTGTCCTTATAAAGACGCAACTCAGAAAAACACCTGTAAAACTCTAGATATTGTAAGTTTATATTATGGAACCCCAATGCAGATTCAAAGTGACAATGGGTCACATTTCAAGGGCAAAGAAGTGAAAAGATATTGTGTGTTGAATAATATAGAATGGATATATCATATTCCATATTACCCACAAGCATCTGGGCTAATTGAAAGAATGAATGGATTGTTGAAAGAACAGCTGAGAAAATTAAGCTCAAATAATTCATATCGACATTGGAAGGATAATTTGTCTATTGCCTTACGTAATTTGAATAATAGGCCCTTAGGGGGGAGTACACCTCTAGCCAGAATGATGACCCCAAATCTGCAGATCAGAGAACAGCAAACATGTGAGATCCAAAACATTGAATTTTGGACTGTGAGGGAAGATGTCCCACTACCAAGTCCAGGAACACCTGGTTCAGCAGGATATGATTTACATTGTATAGAGAATTTTAGGTTAAATAGGAAAGAGATAAGAAAAACCCCTACTGGAGTATGTATGAGAATCCCCAAGAATCATCTTGGACGGATATTACCTAAACCAGGATTAGCGGCTCAAGGAATACATGTATTGGCTGGAGTGATAGATTCTAATTATCAAAAAGAAATTGTTGTGACACTCCAGAATATGGGTAAAAAACCTGTACAATTTTGTAGAAATGATAGGATGGTTCAAGTCATTATTATCCCCTGTGAAAAAATACCCTTTGTGAAAACTGACCCTCCTCCCAAAATAACTACTAGAGGGGCAAAAGGGTCTTGCTCCATTGATAGAATAAAGTCAGGAGCTAAGGTATGGGTAAAACGGAAGCCAGATGATATTCCAAAGGCTGCAGAAGTTATAGCCCATGGGAAGGACAACACTGTAACAGTTGTCTATTCAGGGGAAAATAATTACCAAATCGTACCCCTGAACCATATATTTTACCGTGAATAGGTTATACTAATAGATTCACAGACTCCACAGGTATGGCTGATGCTGGTAAATGCCATAAGCCACTCAGAGGAAAGGTAACTTTGTGTGATTAACGGATGAAAACTTGTACATTTGGGGAAAGGCTGGGAGGACAATCTTAGTCTCTATCTAGGGTGGGATCCTCTTGGCTTCCTCATTATGTTCCTTTTGAAAAGAAACATTTCCCACCTGAGTTTGGCTCTGATGTTGGATCTTTGCATAACTGAAATCTCAACCAAACTTGAGATGATTTTATTTGAAGAATTATAGTCCATACTTGTCTATTCTTTTTGTCCTTTGTTTTGGCTAACCTTGTTGCTAGTTTTGTTTCCTTCAGGCTTAAGCACCCTGCACTTTCCGGTGACTGCCTAAGCATGTAGCATTCTTGGAATTCCTGCCAGCTCGTTAAAGAAATGACCTCTGGAATGGGACTTTTTGGGGGCAGGGCCATCTCTACATCCAATTTCAGCATGAAGAAGCTATGGAAAATGAGACCTTCACCCCTCACCCCAAGATTTTGAGCCCCAATCATTCAAGGGGGGTGGAAATGATGATAGTGTTCTGTTTACTTATTTTGTGTTATCCTTGCTGTGTTGTTTTATTGTTATGATATTATTGATCCTATGTAATGGATACAAGGATTTAGGGGTGGACATTTGAATTATTAATAATTATTTTGGATCACAATATATGTTCTAGGATACATGGCTGATTAGATTATGTATCCTAGAACAAGGGGTGGAGTGTAGCCAGAATGGCCTTTGTTTTCTTTGAGTGACTCAGCTTACCTCATTGAGCCTCTGGACACTGTGGCTTGCTCTTCCGGGGCAGGAAGCCCAAAGAGCATTCCAGGAAGCAGACAACTTCCTGTGTGATGAGTCATGGGGCTGGCTGAGGGGAGGTGTTAACGGCTACGCTAGGGGGAGGGGCCAAGTCAAGAACCAATCGGCCCTGGTCGTTCAGGCGGTGCTTGATGATGTCAAAAACTCTATAAGAGGGGAGAGGACAGCTTGAAGATCCTCTTTTCCTTTTCCGGTTGGAGCCAGAGACAGTTACAGCGACAGTTACAGCGACAGTTACAGCGACAGTTACAGCTACAGTTACAGCCACAGCCACAGCTGAAGCAGGAGCTGCCAGTAGCAGAGCTGACCTACGGGAGGAAGCTGAACAAAGACTTCAGTCCAGTGGGTAATCTTATTACCATAGAGTGGGAAGCATGATTTTGCTTTACGCAATCATGCTTCTCTGTAGCCTCCTGGTTACTCTTTCAAGGCGTACTTATTGGGCCTGGAAGCTTTTGATCAATATATCAAAATGGGGTTGCTGGTTCATGGGTTGGTTACTGTGGAGCCTAAATAAATGTTTTGATTCTTCTGCCTTCTACTTTGAGAGTTTCTTATATCCGGCGGTTCCGAACGTTTCAGACATGTTTATGATCCTCTTTGAGATTATAAACTCTGCCCTCCTACTACAGAGAGAAGAGCCGCTTTCCAAGCAGTTGCTTTGCCTTGGCTAATGGGAAGAACAACCAAAGGACAAAGATTAAAAAGCAAGGGGAAGAACAGAACTCAGACATAAGGTAGGATTTGAGCTGAACCTTTAAGAACACTAAGGATAGTAAGAGAGAGAGGAGAGAAAGGGAACATTGTAGGGAAGGGGACAGGTGATGCAAAGGTATGGAGCCAGCAGATAGAATTTATTGTACAAGAAACAGCAAGGAGGCCAGTGTAGATTGTAGGGTGTGTGGATAGGAACAAAGCATTGTTAGACGGTTAGAAAGGTAGGAAAGGGACACGTCATGAATTCAGTTAGATGCCAAACAGAAGACTTGATCTTTGATCCTGGAAGGGAGACTTTGGAGTTTATTGGGAAGAAGATGATGGGAAAAATCACTTTGATAGTGAAGCGAAAGATGCATTGGAGTCAAGAGAGACCTAAGACAGACAGACCAATGAATACATTGTTAAAATAGTCCATATGAGAGATATGGAGAGTCTGTGCTGGGCAGGGAGCTGATGTATGGCTAAAAAAAGGGGAGATGTTATACACACACACACACATACATATATATATACACATATGTACACATAGATATTACATACATATATACTATAATAATATGCCATAATATTATATTTGCATGTAAGCACATATTTTTATATATACACATATATGTATATATGTATATATACATATATATAATATTCTCAAGCTGACAAGACTTCTGCTCTGCTGAAAAATTAGAGCAAAGAGCTTCAGCAACAATATCTAGCCTTTCCTGGCCTTTCCAAAGTGGGCTACTTATGAATTGGATTGGAAATCCTGAGAGGTATGATTCAATTCGCACACACAGTTTGTCACATAGTAGACTCTCAATAAATATTTGATTTTCTACTCCCCCTGCCAAACAAAATAATCTTTGTAGGCCTGATATTCCAGCATGGAATTTGGCCGGTGGCAATAGCCAATAGTAGCAAAGGGTAGAATACCACCATCCTTTTCTTCATCTTCACTATGCCCTCCATTCCCTCCAGTTGCCAGTTCTTTTGAAGACTATTATGATTTCACTACGACTTCCTCCTTTCTCTATCTTGACACCCTTGGCAAAGCACTTCAGATTACTCTAAGATCTATCAGGCCCTAATCTTTCTATAGTCAGGCCTAGAAAGATTTTTTGAGGGGGCTAAAAAATCAAATATTTATTGAGAATCTACTATGTTTCAAACTATGTGTCAATTGAATTATATTTCTTAGGATTTCTGGTCTAATTCATAAGTAGCCCACCCTGGAAAGACCAAAAGAATAGGTATTATAACTGAAACTCTTTGCTCTAATTTTTCAGCAGAATAGAAATCTTGTAAACTCCAGGATCTTTTGATCTTGAGATGGACCATCTAGGTATGTGAAACTCAATAAATCAAAGATTCACAACTTTTTTTTTTATTTTTGGTAAAGGGCTACAGAGTAAATATTTTAGACTTTGTAGTCCAAGAAACAAAATCAAGGATATTATGAAGGTACTTATATAACAAGAGAGAAAACAAATTTACACAAAATGTTTTACTGATGAAATTAAAAATATAATAATAATTGAGTACAATATTTTTGTAAGATAATCTAGTAATATGAAAATTTTACTTCTTTTTTGCAAATAACATTTTGCTTCATTTGGGTTCAAAGTTTGTACAAAATGAAAATTGTACTTTCTACTCCTCATTTATGATGTAACTTCAAGGAAAAAGGGAAGAAGAGTAGAGAAGAGGGAAGAATCTTCATTGTCTTTAATATTTTATATCCCTTTTCAAGTGTGGCTTCAATTTTGCAGAATCTGCAAGTCATTGCTTGCCTTTTCCCCACTACTGGAAAAATCCTGAAAATCCTACCGCTTAGAGCTTGAAGAGGGCCTGTGATCATCTATCCTACCAGCCACTAAGTCAATGGTCAAGGGCTTTCTGGTCAAGGGCAACCTGCTTATCCCTCATTCTACCCATCTTCCCTAGAAAGCAGCACAGGGCATAGTCATTATGGCAGAAGAGAATGAATGCTAGGCTAGGGGACAGAGACTTGGTTCTAGTTCCAGTCTGCCATTAATTTGCTGTGTGATCTTGGACAAATCACATTCTCTCTCTAGATGTCAGTCTCCTTATCTGTTAAATTGGAATCACCCCTTTTTATGAGTCTCAAATGAGAAAATGGCTATGAACATGTTTTGTTTTGTTTTTATAAAATTTAAAATCCCTATCCAAATGTAAGATATTATAATACCATACATTACTACTGCTTGGCCTAGCTGTTATAAGAATACAAACAGCATATGGGGTCACTGGAAAGAATGGAAAATTTAGCAAACTCTAATCTGTTTGTAGAAAACATCTGAAGCCTTATTTGTGATTGATTATTCACAGAACTGTTACAGAAGCAGGACTTTATAGTGGGAAATATACTGGACTTGGAATCAGACCATTTGAATTCATTCCCCGTCTTTAATATTTACGGTCTATTTTAACTTGATAATCACTTAACCTCTCTGGGCCCTAGTTTCTTCATCTGTCAGATGAGGGGTTTGGACTAGGTGGCCTCCAAAGTTCATTCTATCATTTAATTTATGATCCTGTGATGGAGTGTTAAGAGGTAACTGAAAGAAGTAAACTTTAGTAATAGCTAACAGATTTGTGTCTTTCCTTCCCAAGCTAGTGAATGCGCCACATAGTAGATGCTTAATAAATGTGTGCTGCTTGCTTGCTTCCCTGAAGGTAAGATCATTGGTACCAGAAAAGGCTATCTTTGAACTGCAGCTGAGTCTTGAAGGACGAATGGGCTTTGGATAGTCAGAGAGGTGTGCATATCCAAGAAAGGCCCAATAAAAGGCAAGGGAGGTGAGCAAGTGGAAGGAACTTGCAAGGGACAGTGAGCAGGCATGTTTGATTGGATAGGAGGGTTGATTGGTTCATGTTGTTTTCTAATGTACTGGATTCTCCATCTATTGGTACTTGAGTATTTGCTGTAGTTACATTGTTACATTGACTTCTAGTGGGTTCATTGGAGGTATTCTAGTAACTCTCCCATCTAGATCATGTACAAAGCGGACTTGACTCGGATCAATTTTTGCTCTGTAGCAAATTGTTTTAGACTGATGGATCCACTGTAAGGTTTGAATGTATCCCATGTAGCCCCCTGGGTGAGTGGAAAGACCATCCAGGAGAAGAAAGTGGCTAGTAGTTAAGTGATAGAAACCATTGCTAGCCCTTTAATGGATTATGCTTAACACTGTGCAGAAGATTCCAATTAGCAATTAAGATAAGAAAATTGGGTAAAACAAGACAGATTGGCTCTGTCTCAGATGAAGCACAGAATTAACTGCAAAGGAAATTTTCTACTTGCAAAGGTAACTTCATAACCACAAAGCCGTACTAGGGGTCCCCAACCCCTAGTCCCAGTTTTATGGTGATTAGGTAAATTCAGTATGTTTTGTGACTGCCTAGGGAGAACTTCAGAAACTGGGGAGGACTGTTTTTGTGAAGTAATTTGGCTGAATGAAAAGTTTAAGGATGACACAGGGAATATTATCACATTCTTGGAATATATAATGAATGAAAAGGTTTAGCTCTACGTAGGTAAATCTGCTTTTGTGGGTGAAGCTTGGAGGTAATGTGGAATAAGAAGTTAACTAATTTTAGCTATAAGCCCCTTTCTGGGTTAAAGTGAAAAGGGATATGTAAGGTCATTGATCCATTTAGGAAAGTCCTACTTAACTGGGAGTTAAAAACAAACCAAAACAAAATATACTTTAAGAAAAGTGAAGGTCCACATACGCAGTGTAATCTCTTTTGTAGTCTAGCATCCTGAGTTGTTCATATTGGCTGGCATGGCATTTAAGTCCCAAATCACTCAAATCAAAAGGTGGTACTCTCCATCTGTCATCATGAAGGAAGCTCTCCAAGGTGTATTTATATCCCAGCCTCTTCTAAATTATGACAACTCACCTGGTTGGTTTCTGCCGTATGAGTGGAGGGAGACATAAGAATGACAGGACATCATTCTCTATTACTTAAGACCAATGAAAACAAACCTGCAAAAACCAGATTTCTTAGTATTTCCAAGATGTATCCAAATTAGAAGTGAATGTAAAGAATACTGCTGTGCCCAGAGCTCAACAACTCTGTTCCCTTTGTCTTACCCTTCTCAGCTTTGAGGAAGGTGGGATATGAGGTGGCACCTTGCACAGCAAGTGAGTCTCTTTCATTTTGGGTCTTTCCCCTGCTTTATCCTTTCCTTCCAGCTCCAAAAAGCTGCCACTGTGAGACTCTCCTCCTTCTCTTGGTTCTCCCACCAAGTGTTGCTACAACTGTATGCTCTTCTGCTTTAGTGAGAGAATACCACCACCATCACCACCGCCATCATCACCACATTAACTTTTAGCTAGCTTTCCCTTCTGTGGCACCATTGCCACAGTCATTTTTCAATTATGTCTGACTCTTCACAACCCCAATTGTGATTTTCCTGGCAAAAAGACTAGGCGGTTTGCCATTTCCTTCTCTAGCTCATCTTACAGATGAGGAAACTGAGGCAAAAGGGTTAAAAGACTTGAGCAAGGTCACAGTGCTAGTAAGTGTCTGAGGTCAGATTTGAACTCAGGAAGATGAGTCTTCCTGACTCCAGGCCTGGCACTCTATGCACTGCACCACTTGGCTGCCACTATGGCATCATTATCACTGGACTATACTGATTTTCTCACAGGAGGAACCAAGTCTAGGGCAGAGTAGCAGATTATCTATATGCAACTTTAGAATGGGAGAATGCTGGAACTGGAATGGAGCTCAAAGACATTTTAGTCCAGCCTCCTTATTTTATGGATAAGGAAATAGTGATGAAATGATTTGTCCAATACCACATACCTGTTGTTGTTTGTCTTTTGCTTTCAAAGAGGACCAATGATATCACAGGGTGGTGTCTAGACTTGGCAGAGGTGTACAAAGTGGTCAGATTCACTGTCTTCCAGAGTCATCAAAGTCCAGTAGCAGGACAGAAGTCAAGATGACTGTGATGACCCAGGATGCAGTGGATGACTCTGGTGCCTTTGAGGTTTAGCCAAGTTCTAGGCACTCCACAGCACCTGCTTCAGCTGCCTCTATGACCACTGGAAAAAACCGATGTCATTTGCCCATTACGCCAGAGGAAGTCTTCACATGATTGAAACAGATATTCCCCTAACTCACTAATGGGTTTGAGTCCTGTCAGTTACCCTCAACCTGGCTGAGTCCATCTGCTGAAACAGCTTTACAAGGGTGTAGCTGCTGCGTGCTACAGCTTCTTAGAGCCACAGGTGAGAGTTAGGTGAAAGATCACACCAAGGGTGAATGAGCAGCCTTGAAAAGGGCTCATCAAGCCCTCACACCAGGGGTGCTAGTCCTCTCTGAACACCCCATACATCCTGCCACATAGCTACTTGGTATGGATCAGATCATTGGTTGCAAAACAAAACAGAATGTAAGTTTAGAGCTAGAAGGAATCTTAGGCTATCTAATCCAATCCCTTCATCTTAAAGATGAGCAACTGAAACCTAGAAAGAATAAGTGACCTAAGTCACTGAAGTAGTGTGTCAGAGGTCCAACTTGAACCCAGGTATTTTGACTAAAGGCTGTTCCATATTGCCTCTAAAGTGGTAGCTAGCTAAAAAATTAATGGACATATCTTTAAGAATATTAACAGATGTCAGTGAAATTGATATATATATATATATATATATATATATATATATATTACAAAGGCAAATCGTTTTAAATAAATGTATATAGGTCTTCAGACTTTTAAAAAGTTAACTCCACTTTTATTAAATTAATTTTAATTTTATTCACTAACATCCTCATTCTTTGACTCATGAGAGTTAAGCCATCTACAAGCCCCCTGGAGATAGATGCATTTGGCAAGATGCTCTAAGTCTCCACACTGTGAACATGATAGATTTGGCAAGATGTCATAAATAGCAACATTAGAAAAGAAGAATGTAGGGTAGAGGTTAGAGGCTTTGGAGGGGAGAAAAGAGGTTGGAGATTTAAGAGAAAAAATGCTCTTTCAATAATTGCATCAAAACTTTGGGTCTTCCTGATCAGGAAATAGAAACCCAACAAAAGTAAGGGTTCAATTTATTTTTAAAGCTGGGAGAGACCTAGGATGCCATCTAATCCAATCCCCTAATTTTACAAATGTAGAGACTGAGAGCCAGAAAATATTGAATGAACCAATGGAGCAGCTAGATTAGCTTGTGCCCTTCCTCTCAATCTCACAGTCCTTCTACTACCTGCTGCTACCGTACAGAATCCATGGATTCTAATGACTAATGCTATTTTTGGCAAGCTTAAGGGTAAGAAAATATTGTCATGGATGGTTAGGGAATCAGCAAAATTAGATTTATTCTTAATATTTGGGACTTGAAAATAAAGAGTAAAGGGATAATTAAAACAAGATGCCCAGCATTTTATATATCAACTTCTTCTACCGTTTCTACCTTATACATGCCTCCCAACGTACCCTCATTGTCAAGCAGCTAGCATGCAGCTAAATGTAGGAATGATCTGCCTTTTATAAAAAGAGAGGTGAATGCTGTGAAGAACCTAAGTTATCAACATATTTTTCCTATTTATCACATGATAAGAACAGTCAACAAAATATTCATAGTTTTGGAGTAATACCCTGGAGGAGAGCCGTTTGATTACACAATTGCCAAGAGCCATCAATCAGCAGAGAAAACACTGTCTTCTTTCACCAATAGTTACATCAGTCACTTAAGTGAATAGTCAGAGTTATACTCACAGACTTCTGAGGTGTTTTTCATAATTAAATGGACCTATGGATGATATGCTAATATTCTATCTCCTGGCCTTTGCTATGACCTAAGCTTTCCCCAGTGTCTGAGAATTGATCCATGGTGGCTTAGCAAGGATTTCAAATAGCTTGAAACATCATCTAAGTAGATATGCTTAAAACAACCTATGCACATCATCTAAGGAGATATGCTTAAAACAACCTAAGCACACAATGAACCATTTTTAAAAATTGCCCATTTTGAGGTTGTATTATTAAAATTAATAGATTACTAGGATGATGATAAATATTTGGATAATTCAAACAATTAAAAAAGAGTTTACATTGGCCTGAATTATCCACAATAATGAAAGAAGTATATCTCAAGCAAAAGGCAGTGAGGAAGGAGGGATGGTGGTATTGAATTATCCAGTTTAGCCAACTGCATTGCATAATTCACTTTGTGATAGATGTATCTGATACCACCCTAACTGAAAGGCTGAGTGGCAGAGTGGATAGAAGGCTAGGCCTAGATTAGGAAAAAGACTTGGGTCCAACTGTCTTTAATATGTACTGGCTGTGTGACTCTGGGCAACTTATTTAATTTCTCAGTGTCCTGGGTGGCTCCCTAAGACACTAAGTTGCAAAGCAGGTGCTGGTATACATTGGTAGAAAGAATTTCTCATAAGGAACTCCCTACATTGGAAACACAATTCCAATTTAAAAAAAATACAAACCAATCACATTCTCATGATTAATCTCTTCCTCAATCTCTAACACTTCAATGGTATAGTCAGTTCTCCTTAAATATTATAAACATAATATGGATTTGCCATTTTAATTCTCTTTGCCAGTCATTCAGGTCTAGCATTATTTGACGATGTTTGTTTCTTTGACATTCCAATGGTTCACAATCTTTTAAAATGTAGGAACTCTATCCACTGACGAATATCATAACTTCTCTATGCCTTCTCATATATCTCTACATTACCCTTTGACTCAACTGCATTTTTTTTCTTCTTAGTTCTTGCTTTATAATGATTTGCAGCCCAATAGCATCACCAAGAATATATCAGTGATTAAAAAGGTGAGCATCAGTGGCAGGGAGAAGTTTGAGATGACAGAAGCCAATACTGGATGCCCCAAATGTGGTAGGTAGCAGTCTAATCCTCTCCTTCTATCTCATTTGTTAAGAGGAAAATTTGGGCTTACATAGCAGGTGATAAGCTACACATCTAAGATGCTTAAACAGAAGAGAAAGTGGTGAAGATGATGTGTGACCCTCTCATACAATATATTTGTAGAACTTTCCTTTCCAGGATAATGTAATTTAAAATAGTAGGCTGTTAGTTTTGTCTGTGAGATGGATGGATGGAGTTGTTTTTGCCAAAGTACATTTTCTTCCCCTTGGAAAGTATTTTCCTGCTTCTGTCATCTGAACACAGTATTCAAGTGTATTTTCACCCACATCACTGTAGTGTTGCCTGTTTTGATTTCAGATCCATTTAATTTTCAGTAAAAGAGGTTGGACACAAGATTAGTGTCACCTCCAGTCTCAGGCTTTCATTACATTTCCTGACATATTCAGGGAGTTGGGCCTAATAGTGTGAAGATGGCTTAGAAATGGTAGGTCACCACCTGCCTTCACGGTGTGATTAATACCACCTCATGTTCCTGAAATTCAGGACCCTCTTCTGAACACAGGCTCAAATAAGCAAGCATTTTCTTAAGGAGTTGATATGGGGTCAGGTTATCTGGAATCTTTTGTCCAGAATTTGCTGGTCTGCTATGCCACATGCACCAACATATACCCAACTTTCATCCCTGCAGAAAGACAGCCAAGACTAACAAGGGTAGGCACTGTGCAGGGCACGGGACATGTGAATAGCTCCATTCTTCGCTGGGCAACACTGGCCCCATTGTTTGATGCAATGAATAGAGCTGTGTGGAAAAAAAAATCACACACGAAGCAAAAGCAGCAAAATTTGCCTCTTTGTGATGGTTTCAAGACAGGGTGAAAAAGTCGTTCTTCACCTGGTGCTATTTTGCATATTCTTTGGTAAACAAAAAACAGTTTCTGGCAGGGGAAAATCCTTTTCTCTTTACAAAATTGGAAGTTGCAGGTCAGAGCGCAGGTGGAAAAGTGAAAGTCAACATTTAAGTTTAGAGTTCCATTCAGTTCCATATTGGGTAGACATGATTTTAAAAATAAATCTCAAATGAAACTATCTTCATTTGATAGGACCAGGCAATATAACCATAGCTGTGCCTGTGCTTTGGTCTGAAAGCTCAAGTCTTGCCTCATTTCATCAGACAGAAGTAAAAGAAGTAGAATGGAGAGAAGTTGGCTAACCCCACAGTCTACATGTCCTAAAGAATGGTTAATCCTCTACTTCCCATAAGCTTGGTGGGTACTACCTTGGCAGAACTAGTTCTAACAACAACCAAAAGAGTGAATTGGATCCGGTACATATCTTTGGTTGATTCAGTACTCCCAAAGTGTATCCAGACCCTGTTTTGGTGCTGTGTAGACTATGGAGCCCAAACCAATTCAGTACAACACGGATTTATTAGGTACCTGCTATACAGCAGGGTCTGGGGATACCGAGACCCAAATGAAGACAGTCCTTGAGCTCAAGGAGAAGACATTGGACTGGTAACCAATTAAGATGACAATTTTAATTCACCTTTACAAAGTGAGTGATTTATCCTCTAAAATGAAGAGAGAATCATCCCCTACATGTTATAGTAGGCTCAAAGCCAATAGTCCCTATATAGACCTGAACCTTACCCTCTTTATTCCACCAGAAGAGATGTAATTGTCATCCAGAGAAATGTATATCTAGGCAGACACATTTAATAATAATGTCAAACTAAGGCTGCATACATTGTAGTCAAAGAAAATTTCCCTGATATCACTGAGTGAATTATTTTTTAGTGTTTTGAATCTGCCTTCCCTAAGACTTCTATTATGAGATGGAAGCTTTTTCTATACTTTACTCTGAAGAAATCTTATTAAAATCTCTTCTTCCTCAATCACCAAACTTCAAACAAATCCTTAATGTTGTTCTCAGGTCTAGCGTATTACACCTTCATAGTATTAAATATTCTCTGCTATATCCTTTCAACTTAGAGAGTATTGTACAGTGACTAGATTGCCAGCTTTTAGGTCAGGAAGAATTGGGTTCAAATCCTACCCCTGACATATATTAGAAGTGGGACCAAAGAGCAAGTCGATTTAAGTCCTTTGCTTCCCCACCTCCTTGAATCTTCAAGACCAAAAGATACCACTGAGTTGCTAATCTGCATTGATGCAAGGTCTTTCCATGCTAAGAGTTCCTTATAAAGCATACCCCTTCCCTATCCCCAATGGAATAATTTCATGTAGAATGCTGAAAAAATACATCTCCCCTGATTATCTCAAATTTACTTTAATTCCAATCAATAAGGATTCAGAGCATTTTTTCATAGGACTATAAATTGTTTTGATTTCTTCATTGGAAAACTGCCTGTTCATATCCTTTGACCATTTATCAACTGGGTAATGACTCATATTCTTATAGATTTGACAAAGTTCTTTATATATTTTAGATAGGAGACCTTTATCTGATAAACTTTCTATAAAATAATCTTGGCTATTGTTTTATTTGCTCAAAATTTAATGTAATCAAAATTATCCATTTTATACCTAACTTTGCTATCTCTTGTTTATTCATAAATTATTCAATTTTGTTCTTCTGTCAAGAGTCTGCTAGAGCAAATTTATTAAGCCTTTTATAGGCCTTTGCTGATTCCCTGTAGTGTTCACCTTCCATCAGCTGAGCTATTTGTATTTAACTACTACATGCAGGGATCATAATGTAATGAGGAGAGAGAGAGAGGCCCTTAAAACCAGGAAGACATAGGTTCATGACATGCCTTAGACACATGTGGGCTGTATGACCCTGGGCAAGATCCTCAACTTATCTTTGTTCCCAGACAACTCTAAAATTATAAATTGCAGAGAAGTTACTGACTTGCATCAACATAGGCAGATATTGTCATCACCTGGCAGTTTCCTCTACCTATGAAATACTGGGTCCAGTCCCTATCTCTTAGTGCATGTGTATTTTGTATTCAGTTATGTACATGTGGTTTCCCTTTCAGTAGATTGTAAACTCCTTGGAGATAGGGACCACTTCATTTCTGTCTTTGTTCACCTAATACCTAGCATGGTATTTAACACTTAGTAGGCCTTAACTAAATCGTTAGGCATGGTGTCACACATAGTAGGTGCTTACTAAGTTCTTTTCAACTGACAAAACAAATATTGCTATTATGGGAATCACATTTCCATTAAACTTATTTGAGGAGTATGGTATCTCCCAAGCTTCCAGTTAAGAAAGTAAAAAAAAAGTCATCTCAATAAAAAGGCAAAAAAGTTTTTAAAAGATAACCAGGTGCACTTTTGGATATCACATATGAGGCCATTGACTGATTGACCACAGTTTTCACTCCTGGATCAGCTTTTCCATCAGTTGATCAGATTAAACTCAGTGTTTTGTGAGCAGTGTTTTCCTTCTGATCCTTGCATAATTCAGAAACAGTAAAGTGGATATTTTCTTCAACTTTCTAAGACATTCACCTTTGATAGAAAGTTTGGAAAACATTATCCCCAAAGGAGTGGTTTTAAGAAAGTTATTAGCAGCCCCTCGGCAAGGAAGCTTCCCCTCCTTCAGACCATTTGTTCCTCCAAACGCCATTTAATACATACAACTACTTTCCTAGCATTTAACCTAACAATGCCTTTTAAAGATTAAATATTACCCTCTTTTCCCTCAAATGATATTTGCATAAGCCATAATTAAGTTTTAGGAGTCTTATAAAAAAACCTTTTGAGAGAAATAAAGCAGTGAGGCAAACACTGTAAATTGGAGCAGCTAATCACAAAAAAATGATAATAGCTTCCAAACTGTAAAGTCAAAATTCACTTATATTTCCTGAATATTATGACTGTTGATATTTTAAGATCTATTTGTACTGAGATTTTTTTTTACCTTCTAATTTGCTCTTTTATTCAAAATGATCTTGAACAACTAAAATCTCGTAACCCAATATCATCATCAAATGACTGCATTTTTAATAGAAGACTGCAGCTTCCCTTTAAATACCTCCTTTTAAAGAAATAATATTAAAAAAACCTTCAGCAGTACAAAAGCATTTATTCTGAGGTGCACATTTTTAATTGTTTAGGAAAGTACAAGCTTTCATTAACCACTAATACAAAAAGGGGGTTCTCCAATAAATAAGAAGCATCTAGGAAAGTGGTAAATTCAACCGGTTCAACTAAAGCTACCCAAAATGGGCTATGTTTAATACAAAAGATGTCATCTTCAATGTTATAACCATTTTACATTTGCCTTATTAAAGTGATTAGCAACTTCAAAAGAACTATCTCTGACTTAAATTTCTTTAGAAAATGAACATTTCTAATTCTAGTCGCACCGGACAGGGAACACACAGGGTTTCCAATCCTGTACTTCTTCTCCCAGAAGTTGGTGCACTGATGGCAGGAAACTTGATGCATCTCAGTCACATCACCTCATTTTGCACACACTGGACTGAAAATATTTGTCACAGAAGTTTGCAGAAACGCATTCAGTGGTATACACATGCATATGTACGTGAAAATTAAATCTGTGAAAATGAAATGTGCATTCATGGGGTAGAAAAAACAGGACGAAAATCTGAACCATGCTAGCTGCCCTGATGTTCTCATTAGTGTTCAAAGTCTTCTCTCAGAACTTTGGACAAAAACTCCATTAGCAGTTTCAGTCTAAAGGTGACAGTTATTTTCAATTTCTCATACACCCTGATGATGAAATTGTATGAACTTTAAATTAAACTTCCACAAGCCTCCAGATGGGAGAAGTCTTAGGGCTGCCTACTCTGAACTGGAATTATTGAAAAAAGCCATTGTGAAGATGTTACAATTTTATCATTTTAACAAATGTTTGTTTTTCATTCAGAGTTGACAATGGAATTAATAAAATATTTTGCCATCTTAAGATGTATGAAAAGTGTTTCTCTCCCACTTATCTCATTTGGAGAATTTGCAATTTGCATGATGGGAAGACAGGGGCATTCTCATCATGGTCTTTCAAACACTTCCATTCTAATTTGCCCATAATAGTAAGTACGCTCAGCAACAATGGTCCATTGATCCAGTTTGTCTCCTACCTGCCCTAGAGCAACTGGGCAATTGTTAACTGTGGAAACCACAAAACAGATAACACAATCGGCCATTAGTGCATGAGCAGAGCCTATAATGGTTTCAATAATAATTAATATGCAGGCTAGCTACTCATGTCACACACCATTTCAAACTAGAATTGCATCTGTCAGTCCAAATCCTGACTCTGTACAAGGCATCCAGCACTGAATCTAGTTAGACAGCTAACTGAATTAAAACAAAAATCTACAGATGCATGATAAATGCACAGGATGCTATGTCACACATGAATGACTCCTGTGCAGGCCAAATGACAGATGTATTTCCTCGACTCCAGGCCAGGCTCCAGCACAAACCACTCTTCATTTATCAATAATTGGGCCTTAATTTCATTTGGCAGTGGTGGAGCAGCATGCTCAGCTTCCTCTCCAATAGACTAACACTAATTAGACTTTTTTGGGGGGCATCAATCTTTTGATTTTATCCTCTAATAATCAGCCATAAGCATAGCTATAGCTTGTCCTTTGGAAGGGACAGGTTTGCTTTACCCATAGCTCATTATTAGTGATGATGCCTTGCTTGCAAAGGGAACTTTTAGATTATTTATGTTCCACTTTCATAAAGATGACGCATACATGAGAGGGAAGGAGAGAGGGAGGGAGGGAGTGGGAGAAAGAGAGAGAGAGAGAGAGAGAGAGAGAGAGAGAGAGAGAGAGAGAGAGAGAGAGAGAGAGAGAGAGAGAGAGAGGGAGGGAAAGGGAGAGAGAAAAAAGAGGAGGGAGGAAAGGAGTGAGTAATGCATTTGTGTTGTCCTTTTAATATAATAATAACTCACATTTACATAAGCTCTTTCAGACATACAAAGTGCCTTTCTTACAAAACCCCCATAAATTAAATATCACAGGCAATGTTAGCCCTAGTTTTGAGATGAAAGTCAGACTTGAAATGAAGGGATTTGACCTCCATCACACAGCTAGTAAGTTGTAGAGTCAGGACTTGAACGCAAGTCTCTGGGCTTTTGCCACTGTGCCATGATTTGACCTATGAGTTTCTGTCTTGAGTCACTTGCCGGCTTCTTACTGCATGCTTACAAATACATACACATACACATACACATATACATATATATATGTGTGTGTATGTGTAAAAATAGTGGCTTTGTGTATGTATTTGTGTATGCATGTACACCTATGTGGGTTCATACATGTTTTGCAGTGAAGCTTCATTCATCCCATAGGCAGAGGAATACTGCTTTGAAAACATGGTTA
The DNA here is from genome assembly GCF_011100635.1 of Trichosurus vulpecula. Classification (NCBI taxonomy): domain Eukaryota; kingdom Metazoa; phylum Chordata; class Mammalia; order Diprotodontia; family Phalangeridae; genus Trichosurus; species Trichosurus vulpecula. The sequence continues at coordinate 390,551,871 of NC_050573.1, read as the reverse complement.
CTTTAGGGACATTCTTACAACTAGGAGAGAGAGTATATTAAGAACAGAAGAGTGCAACTATACATGAGTGGGATTGTAGAGATTATGCCTAGTCTCTGGTGATCATGGTCATTTTCAGGTTGATTGATATCGTGGTAGCTTAGGGATGTGGGGTGATTTTGAGTCTAATGAATACCAGGTATATAGTATTGTTTGCCACCACCTTTTGTGTATGGTGTAAGTTACATTTACAAGAATCCAGAATTCCTTACCCTGGTATGTCATAGATAAGCATATGAGCAAGTGCCATAAGTATCATTTTTTCCCTTCTTTGTAACAGATATTCAGAAGCATGCATGTTCTCCACATTTCCCTCTGCATCTACATACAGGGATTAAAATTCCCACTCCTGCACCTGCATTTTCCAAGCATTCATTTTTTCCCTCTTTAAGCAAGAAGCAAATCTGCATGGCAGACTGAGTTTTGTCCCCAGGACGCGTCTTTTCCCCTGTGGTGTTGATCCAAGCATAGAATGTTGATTTGTCTCCATTTAGAACTCATTGCTAGATTCTCATTTGTGCTTAGAGTTGAATGAGCATTTCAAGTTCTCTCAAGTTCCTGTTTTTCTCCCACGATGAGTGACAAATGGGTGTCCTGCCTTCCATTTGCCTCCTACTCCCTAGCTTTATGTCCGTGTTGAGCCCTATTGATTTGCTCTTGGGATCAATGTTATTCCCTGCCACTCACTATCCTTTCTTCAGCTCATCTATCACTCTTTATTGGCATAGGGTAAAGCAGAGCTGTTGTCCTGAGGACTGATTGCTACGCCCGCATGATCTGCTGAAGTTGGCGGCCTGATCCAATATACAGCATAATTGAAGAGGATGAGGAACAGAATCCATCCCTGTTTCACCCCAGTAACTATGCCAAATTCGACAGAGAGCTCTCCATATGGTCTAACACAAGTGAGGTAATGTGTATATCATGCCATAATAAATGAAGTCTCATAGGTTTCGATGGCTCATAGTTGTTATCAGGGAGCTCTCCTAGCAACTCACAGGAAACCAAACAGCATGCCACAAATGGGAAAACCATAAACAATATTGCAACACATCCACTGAGGTTGGGGTAAAATGCTGGGTTTGCATTATCTGTACTAAACACTGACAGATATTTGGGCATGTCTGCCATTTTGCAGGCAGACTCCCCTGTGGAGAACAGAAGTACTATTACACTGGCAGCCTACTCTGGAGAAATAAGAAGGCTAGTGAGGTGAGGTATGGAGGGGGGAAGGTGAAGAATTGATATGCTCCAGTCTAACTAATGCAAAAATTATTATTCTAAATTGGGGGTGGTGGGGGGTAGTAAATACACTAGTTGCTTCTTCTGGTTGCTTAAATGTCTAATTTGAAGGGAAAACGAAGTATTGAAAAATGTTTTTAATATCTTACAATCCATGGTTAGCAAGGTGTGTCCCCTTCAGATCCCATCATGTAGGAAGCCACCTACTCGGCCTAAGCCTTAGGTCTGATCCACATAGAGGATAAGTGTATGCTTCAGTCAAGTGCTTTGAGCAGTGCCATGAGGAGACTAAAGGATTTGAGAACTTGGCATAAGAAATGGTGCCAGAAGAAGCTTGGATTCTACATATTATCAGGTCTTCGTGGTGTTTTGATTTGTATTGATTTTATTTTTAGTTTATGGAATAAAACAAGCATTTCTATAACAGTATAATTAAAACGATGATTGCACATGAAACTGCAAATCTATATGTACAATTTGGTATTCTTTTAAATACATAATAGTTATCATGTAAATGAGAACTTTTTTCTTCCCTCCTTCCACCCTAGAGATGGCTACCATTAGCCATGAACGTATATATATATATATATATGTGTGTGTGTGTGTGTGTGTGTGTGTGTGTGTGCATACATATACACATATATATACATGCATATACATATATATAGTATGTGTGTATGTATATATACATATATGTACTATATATGTAAAAATCATTCTATATATACACTTCTTTTTATCAGTTCTTTCTCTGGATGCAGATAGTGTCTTCTTTTATATCCTTTGTAGTTAATTTGGGTATTTATAATTATCAAAATGAGTAATTTGGTTAAAATTGCTCTTAAAACAATATTGCTGTTACTGTTTACAATGCTCTCTTGGTTCTGCTCATTTTTTCTCTTCTTGCAGGTCTAGACATAGGCACCAATGAGAAAAAAGGGTGCTTAGAGAGTTTTTTCAAGAATACCTATTTACATTTGTAACTCAAAATCTTGTGGAAATCAATGTTGAAAACTAAAATATTAAATAAAAATCATAAAAGTAAGAAAGTACCTATTTACAAATAGCCATTAGCTGTTTTTAGGTGTGGTTGCATTGGAAAAAAAAGAAAGCAAGAGAGTGGAGTAGGATAACACTGTGATACAGCAGTGCTATTCCTAGGGAGTCTGATCAGTTTGATGTCCTTCCTAATGTGGCCATATTTGCATTCCATTGTTTCTTATATGTGCTTTAGCAAGTTTTATACACTAGATGTGTGATAAAGTAAGATAATAGTCACACATAAAAAGGAAGATGACTCAGTCACAAGGTCAGTGATGGCTACTACAGGCAGCTATAGTATAAATACTAGTCTAAAGGCAACCGAAGGTCAGGAGGCTACTACAGGCAGCTAATACTAGCTAGAAGAGCAGACCCGAAGGTCAGTGATGGCTACTACAGGCAGCTATAGTATAAATACTAGTCTAGAAAGAGCAGACCTGAAGGTCAGTGATGGCTACTACAGGCAGCTATAGTATAAACACTAGTCTAGAAAGAACAGACCCAAAGCCTGGGATAGCTTTGCTTTTGTATCTTGTCTATAAGCAGTCTTAGAATGTGAGAGGAGCTACTATTTTCATTAGGATTATTGGCAATAAACGCTGCCTTCCTGCTTGTAAAGCTCACCTGTCTTACCTTCTTGATTGAAGTAACAAATATTGAAAATTCTAAATTCTTACACAAGCTTAGTATTTTGAATAATGTGTCTGAAACTAAACTAATGCTAGTAACAATATGAATTGATAACAGCAAAGAAAGAAATACTTCTTATATACTTGCTAGTGACATTTAGTCATTTATTCCTTTATTCCCCAATATTCACGTTACCAGAAAGCTTGCATATTTGCTGGATTTCTTGATGCTTAGATGCTCCAAAAATTACCCAATGTATTTTAATTTATTGGCTTATGCCAACAAATACAAGCCCAGACTTAAAAGTAATAGAGAATTTCTAGATGCAAAACAGAGCTTGTCATGAAGAGTCTACATTATTTCTCTCATTCAGGTTTTGATTATTTAAGAATGCCTGTCCAAGATTTCTATAATTTCATAATGTTTTGTGCACTTCCACTTAAAAAAAGAACTTAATGAGTTTTAGTGCCATAGGCCCTTAATGTTCCTTTTCCCCCATAAGTCAATTTTATTTTTAGCATACTAAAATAATAATTTTCTCAGGTTGGAAAAATGGGAAAAAAACAATCAACTTGTTATAGCTAAGTGACTATTAAAAGGGAGCTATATTTTTTAAAAAATAAATTATTGTAAAATATTGCAATAAATTAATTTGGCCATTTTTCAGGAAATACTTATTTTCTTTCATGTAAGACTATTGTTCCCATAAGCTTATGCAGTAATCATAGGCTATGCTAATGGTTTATGATCTCTGGGGTCTATGACAATGATCCCCTTACCTTCTTTGTTATTTTGGGTTACCAACACACTAGCTATTCTGTGATTTTTGCAAATGATGAATAGCACATTGGTAAACATAGAGGTAGGGAGGCAGAGAATACAGAAAATTATCATTTTAGTATGTTGAAAATAAAATTGACTTATGGGGAAAAGTAGCTTAGTAAGAAAACCACAACTGGTCTGCTAGCATTCAACTGCTCTTTTTACCCTACTCTTTTCCTGGAATGTGTCTCGTCTGAGTTTTGGATAAATAACTTACAATCTTTGATTCAGAATTGTTTACTCAGAAGAATAAACTGATCTCATGTAGCAAAATGTTTGTACCATTATTATGCAGTTATTATATTCTCTTTTACATTATAGTGATTTATATATGCCATTGCCCACAGCAAAAGTGTTAGCCCCCATAGAACTTAATATTGTGTTCTATATATGATACGTGGTCAATAAATATTTATCTAATGAAGGGAGTGGGATTTAAATCTGAGCTTTTATTTTGGATCTCTATCTGATCTCTATGATTGTTGAATTAATGATGAATGAAAGAACAAACATTAAAATTTCCAGCTAAAGAAGTCTACTGCTTGTTCATAAGCCTTAAGAGTCAATGGAAAAACTAGGGGATCATCTTTTAAGTTGCCAATCTCAACTCTGTTAGACTTTTTTATGTTCTGCTTCCATTTTTAATCTTAATCATAGGTTTCTTATGGCCATGTTGTCAGCTCTGTACTGGTAATTTGATAACTCGATCTTGTTACAATTTCTCTCTGCAGTTATAATATGGCTGGGGCCATTCCAATGCCTTTGAGAAATTTAATCTTAAATCATAATTCTGAAATAAGCCATATATAAAGTAAAGAGGGAGACAGTGTGGTGCAGTGAAAAAAATACTGAATTTAGAGTTGTAGGACCTGAGTTTGAAACTCAGAGCTTCTATGCTTTACTTTTGTGACCGTGGACAGATCCCTTAATCTCCCTGAGTCTTGGTTTCTTCACCTATAAAATAAGGAGATTGAATCAGTTTAAATTCTCTTCCAGCTTTGGATCTATGATCAGGAAAAGCTTACCATAGGAAGTGGCATCTGAGCTCAGCTACGAACTTCCAAATTCTAATAGACAGAGGCAATGAAGGAGTGCATTTGGGGCACACTGGACAGCATAGATGAAGGCAGATGGAACGTCAAGTTTGAGTAATAGTAAAAAGATAAATTTGGCTACAACATAAAACACATAAAGGGGAGCCATATGAAAAAAAATAATGATGGAAATATAAATTGGAGTCAGGCTAAGGATGCCTTTAAATATCAAGGTGAGACTGGAAGATGACTTTGGGAAAAGTCATTCACTCCCTCAACAGGTAACTGTGGTTTCAGCTCATATTCAGGTTTTGAGCTCCCACTCACTATTGAGTTCCATGTCTTGTCAAGTACTGCCCAGGAAAGGACTACAAGAGTTCTGATTGTATCCCTTAATTTTGCAAAAGATGCTTCATTTGATAATTGGAAATGTGATGTTCATTGGTTAGAAGAGGGCCCTCCTATCATGTTAATGCTCACCACTGAGAAAGGACTCAAGTATTACAAGATAATGAAGATTGTCCATTGGATGGAATGAAAAGCAGACCCATTACACAAGCAAAAGATCATGTGTGGTTTCCACTACTTATATGACTGTTGGAAAGATTGTTGTATGGGACTTGAAATCAAATCATGTGATTACAGCCTATTGGACCCATGACTTTTCCCACATTCATGGACTTCCTGCTCAAGAAATTCTGGCAGACCTTACAGGATGAAAAGGAAATTATGTTTTTTTAGGAACTTCCAGTTTACACAGAAGATAATATGTTTGCTAAACTGGAGTCATAGCACACTCATGTGTGCAAATATATATGTATGTATTTATGTATATGTATATATACACATATATACACACACATTTATACACCTATATGATGCATATATGCATATATATAATGTATATGTGTGTATTATGTGAGTTGTTTTTTAATAACATTTTATTTTTTCCCAATTGTGGGTCAAGATTTTAAGTTCCAGATTTTTCTCCCTCCCTCCCTCCCCTCCTCTCTTCCTAAAATGTTAGGTAATTTGATATAGGTTATATATACATATATGTATAATGATATAATGATATAATGTAAAACCTTTCCATATGAGTCACAGTTGTGAAAGAAGAAACAGATCAAAAGGGAAAAAACGCAAAAAATCCCTCAAAAATAAAGTTAAGTAACAAAAAGGATACTTAGTTCAGCATTCAGAGCCTATCAGTTATTGATCTGGATGTGGACAGCACTTTCTATCATGGGTCCTTTGTATTTCTCTTGGATCATTGTGTTGTTGGGAAGAGCTAAGTCATTCATACTTGATCATCATACAATGTTGCTGATGCTGTGTTCAATGTTTTCTGAGTTCTGCTCATGTCACTTTGCATCAGTTCATAGGAATCTTTCCAGGTTTTTCTAAAATCTGCCTTACCTTCATTTTTTATTGCAGAATAGTATCCCATTATATACCACAACTTGTTTAGCCACTCCCCAATTGGTGGGCAAGGAAGGGATTAAGTTAAAGTAAAAAGGGGATCAATGCATGTGTATGTCAAGATCTCCTATCATGGCAATGGCATTTCTGGAGTTTACTACCAGAGGTAGCAAGTGTTGCCCTGACTTAAGTACAATGAAAAGGATGAGGTCTACTGGACTTTGTGCAGAGATGACACTACTATGAGGGCCAGGTATTTGAAACTTACAATACATCCACTTCGTGAAAGCTGTTCTGTATTTTTTATTTGTGAGAATAATCAATATGGATAAAGGTAGATAGTATAGATGTTCTCTATGTGAGACAACAGACCTTTGAGATGCATCTTCTGGTCTAGAATGGGTCCCACACTGATGGAAACAGAGATATATCACTATCACGAAAACAACATGAATGACCCATGTTGGTTACTATCCTTCAGAAGATCAGGAAGTGAGAGCTAAGTATGATACTATCTTCTCAGAGGTAAAATAGTGAACAAAAACTTTGCCATGATTGAGAAATGAATGAAAATTGATACTGAAGTAAGGAAGAAGAGGATGCTGGTCAGTTTGCTACAGGTGATCCAGGACCATCTTTGGAAAAATCGAGCAATTATATCTGTTCCAGGAAGCACTTTTGGAAGTCATTAATGCAAATCAGTGGGTTAAGTAAAAATCTGTGTACTAAAATCAGAGTACATATATATATATATACATATATATATATATATATATGAACTTATTTTTATTAATTATTTTTAGTTTTCAACATTCACTTCTACAAGATTTTGAGTTCCAGATTTTCTTCCCACCTCTCCCCTCCCCCAACCCCAAGACAGCATCCATTCTGATTACCCCTTGCCCTAATCTGTGGTTCCTTCTATCACCACCCTGCTTCTCTTATCCCCTTGCCTTCTATTTTCCTGTAGGGCAAAATAGATTTCTATACCCCATTGCCTGCATATCTTATTTCCCAGTTGCATGTAAAAACAATTTTTAACATTTGTTTTTAAAACTTTGAGTTCCACATTCTCTCCTTTCTTCCCTCCCCAACCACCCTCATTGAGAAGGCTAGCAATTCAATATAGGTTACACATGTGTAGTTGTGCAAAACACTTCCATAACAGTGATGTTGTGAAAGACTAACTTTATTTCCCTCCTTCCTATCCCTACCTCCATTTATTCTATTCTCTCCTTTGACTCTGTCCCTCCTCAAAAGTGTTTGCTTCTGATTACCACCTCCTTCCATTTTCCCTCCCTTCTATCATCCCCCTCTCTCTTATCCTCTTTTCCCCTACTTTCCTGTAGGGTAATTTAGATTTTCATACACAATTGAGTGTGTATGTTATTTCCTCCTTAAGCCAAATCTGATGAGAGTAAGATTCACTCATTCCCTCTCACCTCTTCCCCTCCTTTATAACAGCTTTTTCTTGCCTCTTTTATGTGAGATAATTTACCTCATTCTACCTCTCCTTTTCTCCTTCCTCCAGTACATTCTTCTCTCACCCCTTAATTTTATTTTTTAGATATCACCTCTTTATATTCAACTCACCCTGTGCCCTCTGTCTACACACACACACACACACACACACACACACACATTCCCTCCTGAGAAAGTTCTTGTGAGCTAAAAATATCATCTTTCCATGTAGGAATGTAAACAGTTCAATTTTAATAAGTCCCATATGATTTCTCTTTATTGTTTACCTTTTCATACTTCTCTTGATTCTTGTATTTGAATGTCACATTTTCTATTCAGCTCTGCTCTTTTCATCAATAAAACCAGAAAGTCCTCTATTTCATTGAATATTTATTTTTTTCCCTCTGAAGTATTATACTCAGTTTTGCTGGGCAGGTGATTCTTGGGTTTAATCCTAGCTCCTTTGACCTCTGGAATATAGTATTCTAAGCCCTCTGATCCCTTAAAGTAGAAGCTGCTAAATCTGTGTTATCCTGGTTGTGTTTCTACAATACTTGAATTGTTTCTTTCTGGCTGCTTGCAATATTTTCTGCTTTACCTGGTGTATTAGGAGGGCAGAGTTTATAATCTCAAAGAGGATCATAAACATGTCTGAAACGTTCGGAACCGCCGGATATAAGAAACTCTCAAAGTAGAAGGCAAAAGAATCAAAACATATATTTAGGCTCCACAGTAACCAACCCATGAACCAGCAACCCCATTTTGATATATTGATCAAAAGCTTCCAGGCCCAATAAGTACGCCTTGAAAGAGTAACCAGGAGGCTACAGAGAAGCATGATTGCGTAAAGCAAAATCATGCTTCCCCCTCTATGGTAATAAGATTACCCACTGGCCTGAAGTCTTTGTTCAGCTTCCTCCCGTAGGTCAGCTCTGCTACTGGCAGCTCCTGCTTCAGCTGTGGCTGTGGCTGTGGCTGTAACTGTTACTGTAGCTGTAACGGTAGCTGTAACGGTAGCTGTAACTGTAGCTGTAACGGTAGCTGTAACTGTAGCTGTAGCAGCCTCTGGCTCCAACGGGAGCTGCTTTTAACCATCCAGCTTCTGCGGGGGTGTAAGGTACGCCGGGGAAAGCACAGGTTCTTTCAATCTGTCAGACTACGGGTCCACTTGCCCACAGGCTGGGAGTGAAAGTCCTGTGTAACTTCTCTCAAATTATCTGGAATGCAACCTTCTGCCAACAGCTGTCCTTGAAGAAACAAGCAGGGCTTGGCATGGGTATAAATTTTTGTAGTCTTAAGGTAACTCCAGTACGTGCGGCCCCGTGCAGTGCCCCTCCAGCTGCCGCAACTCAAACTCACTACCCGTTAAAAATTTGAAAGCGGACTGGAGTCTGAATCTTCCAATCAGAGGACGGGGAGCGCGGGCCTCCGCGCCTTCCGATTGGCCGGCGAGGCAGCGGCTGCGGTCGAGAGCCCATTTTTGGTTGCCAATACACCTGGGAACTCTGGAGTTTGGCTACAATATTCCTAGGAGTTTTCCTTTTGGGATCTCTTTCAGGAGGTGATTTATGGATTCTTTCAATTTCTATTTTAGCCTCTGGTTCTAGAATATCAGGGCAGTTTTTCCAACGAGATATTTCACATTGTCTTCTACTTTTTCATTCTTTTGGTTTTGTTTTACAATTTTTTGATTTCTCATAAAGTCATTAGCTTCCATTTACTCCATTTTAATTTTTAAGGAATTATTTTCTTCAGTGAGCTTTTGGACCTCCTTGTCTATTTGGCCCATTCTTCTTTTAAAGGCATTCTTCTCGTTGGCTTTTTGGACCTATTTTTCCATTTGGGTTATTCTATTTTTAAGGTATTATTTTATTCAGCATTTTTGGGTCTCTTTTAGCAAGCTGTTGACTTGTTTTTCATGATTTCCTTGCATCACTCTCATTTCTCTCCCCCCAATTTTTCCTCTACTTCTCTTAATAAAAGCCTTTACAAGGTACCTTCTCTTGTCAACTTTAAGAAATTAATTGTTCAGGTTTAAGAGTTCTAAGCCTTAAGGAAAGGATGAAATTTATAAAAGAAAATCATTATAAACTGTCATCGAAGGATAGTAATTGTGTTATATTAAATTCAGGGGATAAAGCGAGTTATGTACATGCTATATTTGTGCATCAGGTTCAATATTGCCTTAAAGGGAAAAAGTTTAAAAATAAGAAACCAAGATGACAAGTTCGCATTTTATTCTGGAAGCAATAGGAAGAAATTGGTGATTTCTGATCAGGAAAGTGACACATTTGTATAAGAGCTTTGGGAAGGTCAATAGGAGGGCAAGGGGAAATGAAAGAGAGTTCTTCTAATATGGTAAAAAAAAAAAAGATATCAGCTCCCACCATCGTCTTGCCTCCCCCAAAGTTGTGTTTCCAAACACCTTCCCGTCATTCAGCAAAAAGGGTCAAATAGGATACCCTGTTGTATTAGGAGGGCAGAGTTTATAATTTCAAAGAAGATCATATATATGTCTGAAAGGTTCGGAACCGCTGGATATAAGAAATTCTCAAGATAAGAGGCAGAAGAATCAAAGCATATATTTAGGCTCCAGAGTAACAGATCCACAAACCAGCATCCCCATTTTGATATATTGATCAAAAGCTTCCAGACCCAATAAGTCCACCTCACAAGAGTAACCAGGAGGCCACAGAGAAGCGTGATGGTGTAAAGCAAAATCATATACATGCTTCCCCTCTATGGTAAAAAGATTACCCACTGGCCTCAAGTCCTCATTCAGCTTCCTCCCGTAGGTCAGCTCTGCTACCGGCAGCTCCTTCTTCAGCTTCAGTTGTGGCTGTAGCTGTAGCAGCTTGTGGCTCCAACGGAAGCTGTTTTTAACCATCCGGCTTCTGCGGAGGGGGGGTGGTGTAAGGTAGGCCGGGGAAAGCACAGGTTCTTTCAATCTGCTTAAGCAAGGTGAAGGGGTTGACCGGGAAAGCACAGGTTCTTTCAATCAGCTTAAGCAAGGGAAGCAAGGTGAAGGGGCCGACAAGCTTACTCCAGTCCAACATACAAACAGCATTCCGTTCAGGGGAAAAAGCCAAACTAGTCAAGGGCACTTGTTGACTAAGTGCTAAGGAGCCCATTTTTGGTTACCAACACACCTGTACAGTTTTTCCACAATGTTTTCCTATGTCCTAATGAAAATTTTAATCTAATAACCTAAAGTCTTAGTCCTAAGCCCAAATACCTCACAACAAGTGCTACATGTGAGAATATAGTCTCCTGAAAAATGATATCTTCAGAAATGGGAAAACGGGTTTGGTCTATTCCTGGTCTATTCAAACCTGATGGTTTTTATTCTCTAGCGGGAGACTTTCAAGTTCTACATTGCAGTTGTTAACTTTTTAAAAGAGGACTTTAAAAGAGGCTCATACAGTTTGTCTGACATCAATGAGCTTCTTAAAAAGGCATTTTGAAGGGCCTTGTGTCAATGAATCAAGCCCATATAGAATAAATCTCCCTCAAAATACACATGGGCCTTAACAAGTGGTTGGCAAATGGGCTTCACCAAATTGAAAATGTTTGTGAAAAGAGTTCAAGATGCTGATCAGTCTGTCCCCAGTGGGGATAGGATCCTCTGTGCTCTATGATCAGTTTCAGTTTTTTGAAAAAACACATTTGCAATTAAGCAAGTTTTCAAAAATGTTTTAGGGCCCCAACACAAAGCCAACCAGGTCACCTATAACACAAGCTATTTTTCTCTGCTCCTTTAAGTCCAGTGGAATGAGAGAAGTACACAGTCTTGATTGCTGCAAAGATGGCTATGGGATAGAATGATCTCTGACCTTTGCTTTTGAAGCACATGCAATCTTGTTCCAGTCAAGCCAAGTCAACAAATATTTATTGAACACCTGCTGTGTGCAAACCATTATACTAGGTGTTAAGAGATAAAAAAGAATAATAAGACAGGACCTCTGTCCTTAAGTGGCTTATAGTCTGGGTAGGATAAGTCAAGAGGACAAAAAAAAACCCACATGAAACACAAGGAAGAATATGGTAAGTATTGTAAGAGATATGCAAAGAATGCATGAAATCACAGGGATGGAGGGAATCACATAAAACTGGGTAGGTCAGAAATATAGTTATAGAGCTGGAAGCAAATTTAGAGGCCTCTATTCCACCTCTATCACTTTCAACCAAGGGAAAAAAAACCAAGACCAAGAAGAACTTAAGTGTTTTAACCAAGATTACGCAGGTAGTGGCAGCAGTAGGGTTTGAAGTAGTAGGGTCTTTTGGGTCCAAGATCAATTCAAAGCTCTTTTTACTGTATCATGTTGTCTCTTTGGAAAGGCTTCCTGAAGGAGGTGGTACCTGAAGTGGGTCTTGAGGGACAGTGTGCTTGGAAAGACATACATCATTTCCACAGGTAAAGCCTGGCTCTCTCTCTCTCTCTTGTGATCTCAGTCTGTATCTAGCCAATTTTATTTTGTACTTTAGCCATGTATGTATGTTCCATTTCTCCCATTAGACTGTAAGTTCACTGAAAACAAGGAATGTTTCTTGTTCATCTTTGTGTTACTTATGACAACTAGCATAGAGCCTTGAACATAGCAGCCATTCGATAAATGTTTGTTGAGTAACAAAATAGTAAACTGAATGGTATACAAGTGGTGCTAATTTTTGCAGTTTATTACTGTTCAATACATTTAAAAATTTGTCTTTCTTGTGCCAAAGTTGTCAATTGTGCTGCCAATTCTGGTGTGTGTGTGTGTGTACATGTGTGTTTTTTTGTTTGTGTGTGTGTGTGTGAGAGAGAAAGTAACAGATAGAGACAAAAGACAAATACACATGCATACTATATATATATATGTACATATATATATATACATACATACATACATACACACCTACACATAAATATATATCCAGAGAGAGAGAGAGAGAGAGAGAGAGAGGAGAGGAGGGAGGGAAGGAGAGGAGGGAGAGAGAGAGAGAGAGAGAGAGAGAGAGAGAGAGAGAGAGAGAGAGAGAGAGAGATGGGTGCCTGAGTGTCATCTGTCAATTCAGTTGATACTATCCTGTAGCTAAAACAGCTGGTTGATAAGCTGAGTGGTCCACTACATTACTGCCTTAGAGATGTAACTGCTGCTCTATATTTTCCATTTTCAAAGCAAATTTTGGAGTAAACTAAGAACCCTTCCCTATCTGACAGTTGCAGCCTCAGTACCACTACTATTTCAGAAAAGCCCACAGCCCATTTGCAGCATGTGAATGTCTACTTCAGCTCACAGTGGAAGCATTTCTTTTGCCTTCTCTGCTTGAGGTTGCCCCACTTGAGCTCACCATGTGGTGTACATTCTCCCACCATCCTATGATCTTTATTTGTGAGATTCTTACGCTATGTCTAGACAACAGCCACGCAATGGGTTGGGGTAATTCAGTCCACTTGTTGCTTTGAATTTCTGCCTATGCCAGGATATTTCAAATTGTGTTCAACAGAAACTTGTTAGAGTTCCCTGAGTAACTTCACAATTAGAATTAGGCCTTTGCTGGCCAACTTGAACAACACAGTATTCTTCAAATACAGTACATCAAGACTGTCTTATGTCTATGCACTTGCTGACAAAATTCCTTAATTAGGATTCCTTTCCAAAGTCAGCCAACTAGCATTTATAAACTGCTTAATATGTGCCAGGCATGGTGCTAAGTGCTGGAGTACTATAGAAAGAAAGGCAAAAACATAATTCCTGCCTGCGTGGAGCTCACATTCCAATGGGTCAAACAATATGCCAACAACTATGTATATATAAGATAGATATACACTGTTGTTGAGTTATTTTCAGTCATGTCCAATCCTTTGTGACTCCATTTGGGGTTTTATTGGCAAATACGCTGCAGTGGTTTGCCATTTCCTTCTCCAACTCATTTTACAGATGAGGAAACTGAGGCAAACAGGGTTAAGTGACTTGCCTAAGGTCACACACTGAACTCAGGAAGATGAATCTTCCTGACTCCAGGTCCAGCACTCTTATCTAGTGTGCCACCCAGTTGCCCCATTTAGAAATTAATCTCCAGGAAGATACTAGCAGTGGTGAAACTGGGAAAAACATCTTGTTGAAGGTTATTTTTAACTGAATCTTGAAGAAAGCCAGGGGAAACCAGCAGGTAGAGGGAATAAGGAAGAGCATTCCAGGCATAGTAGATAGCATGTAAAAGGCATAGCATTAGAAGATAGAGTGTCATGTGTGACAAAGAGCTAGGAGGCTACTATCAACAGACCATAGAAAAGGAAGGAAGGAAACAAACATGTGTCAGGCACTGTGCTAAGCTAAGGATTATCCCATTTGGTCTTCACAATAATCCTGGGAGGTAAGTGCTATTTTTATTATTATCTTCATTTCATAATCAAGGGAACTGAGGCAGACAGAGATTTACTTTTCCAGCATCACAGAGATAAATTTCTGATGATGCATTTGAACTCAGGTCTTCCTAACTCTAGGCCCAGCACTATCTACTTCACCACCTATCTGCCCTAAGTACATAGAAGATGTGCAGGGGAATAAAAGGTATAAAAGATTGGAAAGATAGGAAGGTCTCATGTACCAATTGCTTCCACTTGTTTAAATACGACATCCTTCAAGACTCACTTCAAATACAATCTCCTCCATGAAGTCTTCCTTCATTCCCTTCAGCTAGGAGTAACACCTCCCTTCACTGAATGATCTCTGTACTTTGTTGGTAGCTTTCTTATTTACTTCTCTCATTTTGTTTCATATTTTAGTTATCTGTGTACATGTCTTAAATCCTTTCCTAAGATCCTTAAGGTCTTTGATTCAATCCTACTTCTCTATGTGCACAGTTCTTTGCACATGGCGGGCAATTAATGTATGTTCATTGACTTGAATTACTTAGGATTTGAATTGAATTTGAATTGAAATTGTAGCAGAGTTGTCAACTCTAAACAAAACTTTTATTACATTTGATTTTGCCATAAAAAACAAACTAAAAAAGAAAATAAAAACATTATTACACCTGTATCATCTCTTTCATGTCTTGTTTTTACTACTTTAATATTTTGATTTGGTTTGGACAAGACCTATGACTTTAATGATATTGGGAACTTCCAGTCAGGAAACTCCCTCTATCAATGCAGATAAATACCTGCCCTCCATCTCAGAGTCTTGGAAAGATGTCTAGAAGAAGTTAAATGACTTCAAATAGCTGGTATAGGTTAGATGAAGTGCTTGAATTGGGGCCTTTTTGATTCCAAGGTCAGAACTGCATCCAATAAATCACGCTACCATTGACATATTTATTAGCAGTAGCATTATCCTTTCTTCCATGAAAGTCTTATTTCAATGACTCATCATGGTATGAAAATTATTTGGGTTCTCATTGTAGTGAGGGAGATAGAACACACATTTTGGCAGGATTTACCTGGCCAGAAAAGCTAGAGTAAAGGCCTATTGAGAGATGTCCATAATCAAAGAATGAACAAGGAGGTTGACTACCAGGTAGCATATTCTTTTCCACCCCCCAACAACTCACAAATGTTTATCCACACTAATGAAATCACAGGTCCTTAAAGGAAGCATTCTGCTGCCCTGTGTACCTGTATTTACCTGGATTTCTGGTTAAAAAGTGGCATAAGTTTTGTATTATTATCATTAGCTTTATGTAGACATCATTAAAACTTTACTATGTGATGAAAAGTCAATGAATTTTATTTTATATCAAGTTTCTGTGACTTCTAAAAGCTTGAAAACCCCTGCTCTACACAATACCAAGTAACCAGTTTGATTTCTTTACTGAATTAATCTGTTGTCATTTGACTGAACTGACACACTCAATCAGTTGTTCTGTTTTTTGTGTCGCCTTGCAATAGTATTCATTTTTAGTTTTATTCATTTTGCTTATGTGATATCATGGAAATGTGAATGAATGAACCATTCATTAATCAATGGGCCTCATGGTTAGTTCTTTTCATAAGAGGGAAAACTAATAAACTTTTCCAGAGCAGCGAACTGAAGTGAGAAAAGTTTTTGAAAAAAACCTTCAATTTCCCCTCCCAAACTAGAGAGTAACCTCAGGCACAAAGATATTGCATTGTGTAGACATGGAATTCGGTTCTCTTTGGTTACACAGGTGCTAATGCCATCATCTCAAGTTACATTGAGGATAGTTGTAGGAGAGGCTTTGATGTTCCCAACACTGCTATTGTTCCTTTGGTCTATCTTCACTGTTCAAAAGGCAAACTTTTTTATCTGACATATTGTTGTAGACTCATCTCTTATGGGACATCCTACTAGGATTAAAGTTTCCCATTTATTCAGATTTACTCAAAACAATAACAACAACAAGGAAGAACAGTTCACCTAGAAAACTATCAGATAATGTGAGAAAAGTGGTGTTTTTTAAGTGCAAGTTGCTACCATCATTATTATCATCAGTACTAATGCAGCCCCTGACAATCTTATTTTCATTTGTCAACTTTATTTATTAATACCTTTAATTCAAATGCTGCTTTGGTTTCCAGATATGCTCTCCATCCCAAACTTCTCAGGGAGTCTTCCTTTGTAACAAAGAAAAGGAATTAAGCAAAACTCTCATGATTTTGACTGTGTCTGATAGCACATACAACAAACTACTTTAACACTGGGAGGAAGGTGTATTTCTTTATGTCTTCTCTAAGACCAAGACTAGACTTTGTAGATACATAGTATGCAGCTTCATTTGGTGTTATTTTCACTTACATTAAATATGTATATATATGCATATATGTGTATATATACACACATATATATAGATAGATAGATAAAGAGAAAGATAGGTAGATAGACAGATAGACCGACAGATAGATAGATACATAGATAGATAGATAGATAGATGTCTGTATACTGTTCTTTTGAATATGCTTATTTCATTCTGCATCAGTTCATATAAGTCTTCTCATATTTACCTGATTTCTATCTATTTGAAGTTTCTTACATCTTCCATTTACTTATGGTGTAGCCTTAGTACTAAGACTTAAACATTTGGAGCCTCAGTTTGCTTATCTCTAAGTTGAAGAAGTTGGAATAAAGAAGCACTGAGGCCCATTTTCATTATTTTTAGTATTTATTGAGTACCTATTATATTTTTGGAGGCATCTTGGTGGTTCAGTGGATAGATTTCTAGGCCTGGAATCAAGAAGACTTGAGTTCAAATCTTGCATCAGACACTTACTAGCTGTGCGACCCTGGATAAGTCATATAACCTTTGTTTGCTCCAAACAATTGGAGAAGGAATGGCAAACCACTCTAGGATCCTTGCCAAGAAAACCCCATGGACAGTGATAGAGTGCTATGGTCCACAGAGTTACAAAGAGTTGGACACAAATGAACAACAAATTGGATTCTAATGGATACTAAGAAAGGGACAAGAAATATAAGAAAAGGTCTCTGCCTTCAAGGAGCCCACAATGTTTGAGTCAGACAAAGACTTTATAAAAAGGAAAGAAAGAAGAAGATGAAATGATGTATCAAATGAGGGATGTGGTATCAGACTCAATGAATCTTTGAATTACTCAAGTGCCTCCATAAGTCCCTAAGAGCATAGTCCACTGAGAAGTACTCTAGAGACAGAAAATCTACAATGACAGAGATAAAAATATCTAAGGGAACTATAGATTTGTAAAGCAAGAAGGACCTCAGAAGGTCCATAATACAACCCCACCCAAAACATGAGCATTGTAGATAATGTCTATGTAGCCTCTACTCAGACACCTTTTTTCCTGTATATATTTTATTTAATATTTTAGTTTTCAACATTGATTTCCACAAGATTTTGAGTTACAAAATTTCTCCCCATTTCTACCCTCCCCCCCCATTACAGGATGGCATATATTCTGATTACCTCATTCCCCAATCTGCCCTCCCCTCTTTCACCCCATTCCCCCCCCATCCCCTTTCCCCTTACTTTCTTGTAGGGAAGGATATATTTCTATGCCTCATTCTCTATATATCTTGTTTCCCAGCTGCATGCAAATTTTTTTTAAATTTTTTTAAGCATCTGATTTAAAACTTTGAGTTTCAAATTCTCTTCCCTCTTCCCTTCTCACCCACCCTCCCCAGGAAGGCAAGCAATTCAACATAGATTACACATGTATCATTAAGCAAAACACTTCCATTATGCTCATGTTGTGAAAGGCTAACTGTATTTATTCCATCCTATCCTGTCCCGCTTTATTCAATTTTCTCCCTTGACCCTGTCCCTTTTCAAATGTGTTTGCTTTTGATTACCTCCTCCCCCATTTACCCTCCCTTCTATCATCCCCCCCTTTTTTATCCCCTTCCCCTTACTTTCCCAGTTGAGTGTGTATGTTATTCCCTCCTCAAGTTGAATCCGATGAGAGTAAGATTCGCTCATTCTGCCTCACCTGCCCCCTCTTCCCTTCCAACAGAACTGCTTTTACTTGCCACTTTTATGTGAGATAACTTACCTCATTCTATCTCTCCCTTTCTCCCTCTGTCAATACATTCCTCTCTCACCCCTTAAATTTATTTCATTTTTTTAGACATCATCCTTTCATATTCAACTTATCCTGTGCCCTCTGTCTATATTCCCTTCAGCTCCCCTAATGCTGAGAAAGGTCTCCTGAATTACACACATCATCTTTCTATGTAGGAATGTAAACATAACTGTTCAACTTTAGTAAGTCCTTTATGATTTCTCTTTCTTGTTTCCCTTTTCATGCTTCTCTTTATTCTTGTGTTTGAAAGTCAAATTTTCTATTCAGCTCTGGTCTTTTCATTGAGAAAGCTTGAAAGTCCTCTATTTCATTGAAAATCCATATTTTCCCTTGGAGCATTATACTCAGTTTTGCTAGGTAGGTGATTCTTGGTTTTAGTCTTAGCTCCTTAGACTTCCAGAATACCATATTCCAAGCCCTTCGATCCCTTAATATAGAAGCTGCTAGATCTTGAGTTATCATGATTGTGTTTCCACAATACTCAAATTGTTTCTTTCTGGCTCCTTGCAATATTTTCTCCTTGACCTGGGAACTCTGGAATTTGGCTACAATATTCCTAAGAGTTTTCTTTTTGGGATCTTTTTGAAGAGGTGATCAATGGATTCTTTCAATTTCTATTTCACCCTCTGGTTCTAGAATATCAGGGCAGTTTTCCTTGATAATTTCTTGAAAGATGATGTCTAGGCTCTTTTTTTGATCATGGCTTTCAGGTAGTCCAATAATTTTTAAATTATCTCTCCTAGATATATTTTCCATGTCAGCAATTTTTCCAATGAGACATTTCACATTGTCTTCCACTTTTTCATTCCTTTGGTTCTGTTTTATAATATCTTGATTTCTCATAAAGTCACCAACTTCCACTTGCTCCAATCTAATTTTTAAGATGGCATTTTCTTCAGTGGTCTTTTGGACCTCCTTTTCCATTTGGCTAATTCTGCCTTTCGAGGCATTCTTCTCCTCATTGGCTTTTTGGAGCTCTTTTGCCATTTGGGTTAATCTATTCTTTAAGGTGTTATTTTCTTCAGTATTTTTTGGGTCTCCTTTAGGATCCTTGTTTTTCATGGTTTTCTTGCATCACTCTCATTTCTCTTCCCAATTTTTCCTCTACTTCTCTTACTTGCTTTTCCAAATCCTTTTTGAGCTCTTCCATGGCCTGAGCCCAATTCGTATCTTTCTTGGAGGCTTTTGATGTAGGCTCTTTGACTTTGTTGACTTCTTCTGACTGTATGATTTGGTCTTTGTTACCAAAAAAGGAATCTAGAGTTTGAGTTTGAATCTGAGTTTGGGTCTGAGTTCATTTTCACTGCCTATTCATGTTTCCAGCCAACTACTTGACCCTTGAGCTTTTTGTCAGGATATGACTGCTTGTAGAGTAGAGAGTACTTTGTCCCAAGTTTTAGAGTTTTCTGTTTTCAGAGCTACTTCTACTCCACTGTCACCCCAGGCTCTGCCATGCCCGTGCTCCTCCTCCCCCAAGAACCACCAACCAGGACCACAATTCTGATCCAAGCAGGGCACAGCCTTTGTGCCCACAAAGTGCTCCTTGCATTCCTGCTCTGATCTGCTGCTACATTCCTCCCACTGTGTGAGCCAGGGACTTGGGAAGCCACTGAAGCTGGTGCCCTGGAAGCAGCCTCAGGTGCTTCCTGCTGCTGCTAGCACAGCCACTGCCACACAATGTCCTCCAACCCCAGAGCTGGCAGCCGGACTGCTCTGAACTTGATCCCGCTGTTTCCCCCTAACCTGCTCTTTGGTGTTTGTGGGTTGAGAAGTCTGGTAACTGCCACAGCTCACTGTTTCATGGCCCCAAGGACTCTTCCATCTGGCTGACTCTCGGTCTTAACTGTCCTGGTGTGGCCCATGCTGGGCTGCCCTCCGTTCTCAGCACCGTGTGATAGACCCTTCCTGGCGACCATCCAGGCTCTCCTGTCCTGGAGATCTGTTTCCTTCTGCTATTTTGCAGGTTCCGCAGCTCTAGAATTTCTTCAGAGCCATTTTTACAGGTGTTTGGAGGGATTTGGGGGGAAGCTTAAGCAAGTCCCTGCTTTCCTGCTGCCATCTTGGCTCTCAGACACCTTTAATGACAAAACAACAAGTTCAATTTTCAGGGAACTCTAATTAGTATCATAGATCATCTAGAAGGAATGTGAAAATTCATCCAGTCCAGCCCTCTCATTTTACAGATGAAGAAGCTGGAAGCTAGGAAGGTTAACCTACTTTGTAGGGTTATTGGGAGGATTAAGTGAGATAA
Organism: Trichosurus vulpecula; assembly: GCF_011100635.1. Lineage (NCBI taxonomy): Eukaryota > Metazoa > Chordata > Mammalia > Diprotodontia > Phalangeridae > Trichosurus > Trichosurus vulpecula. The sequence goes on along the minus strand of NC_050573.1, from coordinate 390,531,431 downwards.
CATGTAAAATGTTTTGCAAACCTTGAAGTTTTAAGTAAATGCTAGCAATTAGGCTGTTTTATTATTGTTATTGTTGTTGTTGTTGTTGCTGCTGCTGCTAAGTGATTTGTCAAAGGTCACACAGGTAGTAAACAAAATTGTTAAGAAGTCTCTCCCTAGGGAGAAAAAATTGGGCACTCAAAATTTTGTAAAAGATGAATGCTAAAAATTGTTTTGACATGTAAATGGGAAAAATAAAATACTATTTAAAAATAAAACAAAAATAAGTCTCTCTCTTTATACCGAGCTGAAATCTCTCTCACTGAAAGTTTCTTATTTGTCCTAGATTCTTCTTTCAAAGCCCAGATAGAACAAGTGTAGCTCCCTTTCCACATGATAATTCTTCAAATATTTAAAAATACCTACTATGTTTTCTCTAAGTCTCCGGGCTGAACATTCTTATTCTCATTCCCACTAGTTGAATGGGAGCTAATCTTCATCTGTCATGGTTCCTGGTTTCTTTGGCATCCCCATACCCTTCTTGCAAACATACTCCAGTTTGTCAATAGGTCTCCTAAAGTGATGTATCTAAGATGGGACACCATACTCCAGATGGAGTCTGACCAGAGCAGAGGACATTTGTGCAGCTCTCCCCTCCCTAACTGAGAGACCATAACATCCCTCAGGATCATATTTTAGCTCATCTATGCTAAGTCAGAAATGCAGATGCAAAGTAGAGTAGGGTTATTAACACCGTACTCTCAAATGTACACATATTGATGCTTAAGAAACTGTTTTGGTTTTTTCAGATTAATGATGGCCTGCAGAAAAAGTCCAACAATAGATGAACACATTTTATAGGATCATGATATGCTCTGTCACCCAAACAGGAAGCACTGTAATTGCTCAAAGGAGAAAGAAGATAATGAGGGACCATGGCCTTTCTCCGAAAGCAGTGTTTTAAACATTACCACTCATGGCTGATGATTCTCTCTTCATTGTTTCCTTTTGATGTAATGCCTTGACAGTGTGTATGCGTGGCCAGTCACCCTTGCTAATGGATACACATGCATATACACAGTGCCTGCTCAGCATAAGGAATAGATCTGAGGCCATTAGTGTCTAGAAATATTGAACTCTAATGCTGGCCCCAGAGGCAAGTGTTTTCCAGCAGAAGGGTTAGGTTAAGTATAATATCATTAGCCAAAGTATAATGCTGCTAGTGATAGCCATTTAACTCGCTCTAGCTCTTAGGCCTAGGGCATCGTAAACAGGGACTATAGCTTTTACCCTATGTGTAGGGCACCATGAAGGCAGCTGAACAATTATGTAGAGGGACTAATTTAGAGAGAGAGGACGAAGTAGTTATGATAGCCAGGACAAAAAAAGATTTGAAGTTTGCAAATATAAAATGAGTACTTAATTTGCTCCTGCCACTCCTATGATAAATCCTTAATTTCAATACTTACTCTTCAGAGTACCCTCTTGTCACCTTTGAGTTTGCCCTTGGTGTTCATCTAACTGAATTTCACTCTTCTAAAGGTATTCCAGGATGGAGAAGTGACAAATACAGTGTGATTTAACAGGCCCTAGGATGATGCTAGACTTCACATTCTCCTAAGCATGACTTGGGTCCTGGCCGGTCCTGTTGGTTTCATTAATCACCTAGAGCCTAAAGACTAATTATCATTACCAGCTGTAGCCTTAGGAGAAAAATCTTTATACACCAACTGGCCTAGGATAATCTCAGTATTAAGGACCTTAGTGACATAGCATCAATTTTAAACATCCTGGAAGTATACACCTTAAGATAATTCCAGAGATGCCTTAGGGATCTTTGACAGAACTCAGCAGATCACAGAGAAATTTCCTTAAATGCTCTTGCTTAAACAATTTGGCCCAAGGTATAGGATGTGGGCTGGGGGTGGTAAAGGGGCAATTGAAAAGCTTTAAAGTCACATAATGTGAAAGTCAAAGAACTGGATACAAAAGTAGAGGCATTTCGATATGGAAAACTGAGTTATAGAATAGGAGATAGCTTGGAAGTAAAATGGCTGATACAGAGAAATTTCACCAGCTTGCCTAAGAAATAGATAGTTTGATAGTGGTGACTATTAAAAGGAAGAATATTAAAATCTTAGAGATGAAACAGACTTTAGAGGTTGTGTATTACAACCTTGGTCATCTAACTTATAGGTAATAAGTATCTTATTCCACTCTGGAATTATACCAGTACATGGTGGAGTTCAATAATGTATAACAGTTTATGTCTTTATTCAGTCCATTCTCTATTAACAGATGAAGCAGGAATAGGAAAATATTTGATATGGATTGAATAACAGAAAATAATTGGGGAAAATCAAACAGTGGAATAAATGGAAGAAACTAAGGATGTTCAGCTTGGACAGGAGAAGATTTGTGGGGCAAATAATAGTGTAAGTTTGAATTATCTCTTTTTTATAGCCTCATCATACTCTTGTACATATTGAACATACACTTAGTTTAAATCATGTCTTTTTCACATTAACTGCTTTCATGTCCTCTCAAGGAAAATGATGCCCAAATCTATATATCCAATTTAATCCTTTCTCCTGAAGTCTAGTCCAATACTGCCCGCTGCCTGCTGAATATCTCTCACTAGATATCTGATTGACATCTCTAACTGAACGTATATAAACCGGAATTCACTATATTTTCCCCAAAACTCCAATTTTCTGACCTTTAAGTTATCCTTGACTTTTTCCTTTCCTTCAACCCTTAAATGTAATTGTTTGCCAAGTGTTGTGACTCTATCTCTAAATTATCTCTTGTATTGATTGCCTTTAGTTAAAAGATTAAGAGCTAAAGGGGACCTGAAAGACCATCTACTCCAAACCCTTAAATTTGCAGATGAGGAAATCGAGAGAATGATTTGTCTAGTCTCACATGTAGTCAAGATTTGAATCTTGGTCTTTTGAATCTAAATGTACCACTTTCCCCCACAATGCTATGGTCTCTTCTCACGTCTACTATCCCAGTTCAGTCTCTTATTTAGACTATTGCAATAATCTTGTAATGGGTCTCCGTACTCCAACTTCTTCCCTCTCTAATCAATTTTCTACACAGATGTCAAATTAACCTCCCTAAAATAGAGACCTGATCATTTTATTTCCTCATTCAAAAATCTTCTGTGGTTCCCTATTGTCTCTACAATATATAGAGACTCTTCAGTCTGGCAATGAAAGCTGTTTGCAATATGATTCCCATTTACCTTTCCAGGCTTGCTAAATATTCTTATCACATAGGTGCTCTATATTCCATCGAACTACTAGTTTTTATTCAAACTGTACCTACCATTTCCCATATTCTTGCCTTCGTAGACTGTCCCCCACAACTGCAACACATTCCCTCTTAAACTCCATCCCTGATAAATCTAGCTTTCTTCAATTGACTCCTCCTTCAGAAGACTTTCTCTTTAACCCCTAGTTGCTAGTGCTCTTTTCAATCCCAAATAACTTTCTATTTACTTAATAATGCCTTTACTTGCCTAGTAGACTGTAAGTTCTCGGGGAGTAAAGTTTCTTTCTGTTCCATCTTTGTATCCCTAGTACTTAGCTGCTTTGTATACAGGAGGTAAATAATAAATATTTGCTGAATTGGATTGAGTTGGATGGAATTGAATTATGTAGCTGTTGTTTTTAAACTACATTTAGGACTTCACAAGTTCCTGCCTTAATTTTGTTCTGTAGATTTTGGTAGATATTTGCAGCCCTTAAGATAGTTTGGAGTCTCAATTCTGGTATACGGTGGATTAGCTATTCCTCTCACCCTGAGAGCATATGCAAATCCTATGATCCTGCCTTTTATGTCTCCATCCAAATAATTGATGAAATTGTCAAAAAGGCAAGGGCAAAGTACAAATTCAAAGGCATGAATGGAGGCAGTTTGTACAAACACTCATATCTAAGTGACAAAGAACAAATAGGGATTGCCGGAACCTTCTGGTTTTCATGGTTGGAAAATTGTGCTGGTGTCCATGGCTAAAGAAATCATCAAAATATAGTAAAAGAGGCCTGGATTTGGGTTTGCAGACCTGAGTTGGAATCCTAGATTTAACATTTATTACCCACGATAAAGTCATTTAACTTCTTTGTACCTTGGGATCCTCATCAGCAAAATGAGGATGTGTATATTGGCATTGTTAGTATCAGCCAATCACTCAAAGAGTTTTTTTTTATTCTTCATATTTTTATTACTTAATATTTTTAGTTTTAAACATTGATTTCCACAAGATTTTGAATTACAAATTTTCTCCCCATTTCTACCCTCCCACTGACTCCAAGATGGCATATATTCTGATTACCCCATTCGTCAGTCTGCCCTCCTTTCTTTCACCCTACTTCCCCCCAACCCCTTTCCCCTTACTTTCTTGTAGGGCAAGAGAGAGTTCTATACCCCATTGCCTATATATCTTATTTCTCAGCTGCATGTAAAAACAATTGTTTTTGAACATTTCTTTTGAGAACTTTCAGTTCCAAATTCTCTCCCTTCTTCCCTCCCCACCTACCCTCCTTGAGAAGGCAAGCAATTCAACATAGGCAACACATGGATTATTATGTTATGTTGTGAAAGACTAACTATATTTCCCTCCATCCCCCTTTATTCAGTTTTCTCCCTTGACCCTATCTCTTTTCAAAAGTGTTTGCTTTTGACTACCTCCTCCCAATCTTCCCTCCCTTCTATCATCCCCGCTCTTTTATCCCCTTCCTCCTACTTTCCTGTGGGGTAAGATATCCAATTGAGTGTGTATGTTATTCCCTCCTTAAGTCAAATCTGATGAGACCAAGATTCACTGATTCTCTTTCAACTGCCCCTTCTTTCCTTCCAATAGAACTGCTTTTTCTTGCCACTTTTATGTGAGACAATTTACCCCATTCTATCTCTCCCTTTCTCCTTCTCCAAATATATTCCTCTCTGAACTCTTAATTTTATCAAAGATAACATACCTTCATATTCAACTCACCCTGTGTCCTCTGTCTATATAAATGTATATTCCCTTCAACTACCCTAATACCGAGAAAGGTCTCATGATTTACAAATATCATCTTTCCATGTGGGAATGTAAACAAAACATTTAGTTTTGTTAGTAAGTAAGTTTAGTAAGACCCTTATGATTTCACTTTCCTCTTTACCTTTTCATGCTTCTCTTGATTCTTGTATTTGAAAGTCAAACTTTCTATTCAGCTCTGGTCTTTTCATTGAGAAAGCTTGAAAGTCCTTTATTTTATTGAAAATCCATATTTTTCCCTGGCGTATTATACTCAATTTTGCTGGGTAGATGATTCTTGGTTTTAGTCTTAGCTCCTTAGACTTCCAGAATACCATATTCCAAGCCTTTCGATCCCTTAATGTAGAAGCTGCTAGATCTTGAGTTATCCTGATTGTGTTTCCACAATACTCAAATTGTTTCTTTCTGGCTGCTTGCAATATTTTCTCCTTGACCTGGGAACTCTGGAATTTGGCTACAATATTCCTAGGAGTTTTCTTTTTGGGATCTTTTTCAAGAGGCAATCGGTGGATTCTTTCAATTTCTATTTCACCCTCTGGTTCTGGACTATCAGCACAGTTTTCCTTGATAATTTGTTGAAAGATGATGTCTAGGCTCCTTTTTTGATCATGACTTTCAAGTAGTTCAATAATTTTTAAAATATCTCTCCTGGATCTATTCTCCAGGTCAGCAATTTTTCCAATGAGATATTTCACATTGTCTTCCATTTTTAAATTCCTTTGGTTCTGTTTTATAATATCTTGATTTCTCATAAAGTCACTAGCTTCCACTTGTTCCATTCTAATTTTTAAGGTGGTATTTTCTTCAGTGGTCTTTTGGACCTCCTTTTCCATTTGGCTAATTCTGCCTTTTAAGGCATTCTTCTACTCATTGGCTATTTGGAGCTCTTTGGCCATTTGGGTTAGTCTATTTTTTAAGGTTCTCTTCCCAATTTTTCCTCTACTTCTCTTACTTGATTTTCCAAATCCTTTTAAAGTTCTTTCATGGCCTGAGTCCGACTCATATTTTTCTTGGAGACTTTTGATGTAGGGTCTTTGACTTTGCTGACTTCTTCTGGCTGTATGATTTGATCTTCTTTGTCACCAAAAAGAGATTCTATAGTCTGAGTCTGAGTCTGAGTCCTTTTCCACTGCCTGTTCATGTTCCCAGCCAACTACCTGACCCTTGAGATTTTTGTCAGGGTATGACTGCTTTTAGAGTACAGAGTACTTTGTCCCAAGCTTGAGGGGCCTTGAACTACTGTTTTCAGAGCTACTTCTACTCCAGTCACTGAAAGCTCTGCCACACCAGTGCTCCTCCTCCCCTAAGAACCACCAACCAGGACCACGACCAAGATCCAAGCAGGGCAAAGTAAGAGAACCCTGCCTCTGCTGCAGCAAAGTGCTCCTTGAACTCCTCCTCTGATCAGCTGCTTGATTCCTCCCACTGTGTCGCCAGGGCCATCTGGAAGCAGCCACAGCTAGAGCTCTGGAAGCAGCCACAGGAGCTTCCCGCTACTGCAGCCATGCCACCTCCATCGGCCCTGGGGCTGGGGCCATGCTGCAGACTTCTCACCCAGATCCAGCAGTTTTCTCACTGACCTGTTCTGTGGTCTTTGGCTTTTGTGGGTTGAGTAGTCTGGTAACTGCTACAGCTCAGTGATTCATGTCACTAAGGCTTATTCCACCCAACTCCAGGTCTGGTCTGTCCTGGCATGGCCCAGGCTCTGCTGTACTCTGCTCCCAGCACTTTGCGATAGAACATCCCATCCAGGCCATCTTGGGCTGGGGACTTGTTTCCCTCTGTTATTTTGTGGATTCTGTAGCTCTAGAATTTGTTCAGAGCCATTTTTACAGGTGTTTGGCGGGATTTGGGGGAGAGCTTAAATGAGTCCCTGTTTTCCAGCTGCCATCTTGGCTCTGCCTCTCTGCCCCAACGAGTTTTTATTAACAGACTGCTATGTATATGTCACCATACTAGCTTTCATTGAAATGTAATCACATTTCTTTGTGAGCCTTATTTTTAAACTTTTTTCATTCTAAACTTAAATACTTAAAATATGTACACAAAAGAGAATTCTGTAAGAAATCATGAATCTCTAATGCCACTTGCTTTAAAAAAAGTTGATAATGAATTCTACACATTACTTTTAAAAACCTCCCTGATTATCTGTAACTTTATAAGCCTTATGGCGCACTATCAATGCAAGTTATTATTATGGCAGAAATCTAAGGAATTTGCTTCTTGCCTTGTCAACTTTGATGTACTTGACCTTCAGACAAAAGAGGATGGGACTGAGAGAAGTATAGGGCAAGTGAAAGAAAATCACAGAATCATTGGGTTTGGGAGCTGGAAGAGACTTCAAAGAATCATAGAATCTCAAAGTTAAGAGGAGTTTCAGAGGCCATGTATTCCAAAGTTTACTTGAGGGAGTATTCCCGTACAACATCCCTCAACACATCCAGTTTTTACTTGAAGATTTCTTTTGAGATATATTAATGTATTCATTTGAACAGATTTTTTGTTTGTTTGTTCTTAGGCATCCTACCCAAGCTTTTCTTCTAGTTGGGGAAATAAAATGAAATAACAACCGACATTTATATTGTACTTTATCTACATTATGTGTATCATATTTAACTACATTATATATTAGCCTCAAAGCAACCTTGTTTGGGAGGGACAATAGGCAGGAAACTGAAGCTGTGAGAGGTTGTTTGACTTGCTCATGGTCACAGGAGGTGTCATAAGGCAAGGAGTGGCATAAAGAAGTGGCATAGGAGTTCAGAGTGGGATTTTGCTGTGGATTTAGATGTCTAGGGGAGGCTTCATGAAAAAGCAGGCCTTAAGCTTCTTTCTGGAATTTGTAGGATGGACTCCAGTGTGGTTTTTTTCCTGATTCTTCTCTGTACTAAAAGTCCTATTTCACATGGTTTATAGAAATAAATTCAACCACACTTCATTATCTTGTCCTTTCTCCTTGACAATATTCATATTCATAATTATCAAATCAATATTTCTCTGTAAACCCGCCAGATTCATTACAAGACCACCATCTACCCTACATTTCACTCTATTTCCATGATGTCTCATCTCCTGGAAAGTGAAGAGATAATCTCAAATTATATTTTAAGAATTATTCAAATGCAAAGTTCAGTATATAGATGAAAGAATAACAAGGAATTCTTTCTTACATGGATTTATTTTTGTATTAGCTTTCATTCAAAGAAGAAATATCAGAAACCAATTTTATGGCAATACTAGCAGACCCTGAAGCTTAGTTTAGGCTAGATTTCTTTTACATTTGGGGGAAATCCAGAAGTACTCTGCTTAAGAGTCACTGAGGCCTGTTTCATGACTACTTAAGGAGTAGCTTTATTTGTTGATTTTTTCCATGGATTATAGGATGTTGAGAAGGTCATGGATACAGGATTTTCCTTTGAAGGTGCTGGACTACTAAATAAATGACAAGTGAGGAAACAATGATAAAAGTATCCCCATTCTAAACCAGTCTTTTTTGGTCCATAGACACAAACAGAATTTTCTTCTAATTATCTTTAGTCTTCTATCTAGTTTTATCTTCTTGAGTGTTGCTGTAATAATGTCTAGGTTTTGAAGGAACTGGAGTATTAATCAGCCACTCAGGAAGTGTTTATTGACTGATGACTATATACATGTCCAATGTACTAGATGTCACGGGGACAAAATAATACACAATGAACAATTTTAACTTTCAAGGAACTTACAGTCTAGGCTGAGACTTGCATGAAAAGGCTAGAGGGTTAGGGACTAGGCCTGTAATTTTGTTGAACTAGGGAAACTCCCAGATGAGGAAATTCCTTCCACCAATATATACTCACATCTTCTCTGCAAATTACTCAGCTAGAGAGTTATCTAAAGCACTAGGAGGTTAAATGACTTGGTCAGAGTTACACAGTAACTACATGTCAGAGATTGGACTTGAACCTAGGTATTCATGGTATCGAGATCAGCTCTCTATCTACTATATCATGGTTCTTTCCACACTGCCTACAAATATACTGTGGTGTTCCCATATTCAACACAATATGATACAACAGAACAAAACAAAAACACTTGACTTTGTCCTTCTCCCTTTGACTTTCATTCCTAAGAATGACATCTGAACATTTCCCAAGATTGCCATATATACTCATGCAAGCCATCAACAAAAATATTCAGACACAGACACTTTGTTGGAGATGTCTCCAAGGGGACATCAAGCCATTTATGATTACTCTTTGGGTGCAGTCATTCAGTAAATCCCAAATCCACCTGACAGAAAAAGCATAGAGGATATAGTATGTAGTATCTAGTCCACATCTCTTCATCTTGTCCACAAGGATAGAATGGGTGATGATAAAATGCCTTACTGATGTGCTAATAAACCATAATTATAATATTCCCCTGGTAAACCATTCTAATAGCTCTGTCAAAAACAAAATGAGTTTAGTCTAACATAACTTGTTTTTAGTCAACCTATACACCATCTTACTGATCACCAAATGTTCCCAAATCATGCTTTTAAAAAAGTATTATGGAACTTTCCTAGGAATTAGCAAAGAGTCATAGTGGGCTTATAGTTTAAAGTATACATATCCTTTTACTTGAAAAAACAGTCATATTTTCTAGTCTTTGCTCCCTCAGCACCATTTCCATTATCTACATTTCCTCCCCAAATTACTGAGAGCTCACCAAACAAATCTTTAATTCCCTTAGGGATAGTTTGACTGCTCCTAATAACTTGAACTCATTCATTTAGGACCAAAACACAAACTTGCCATTTTACTTACCAAGGTTATTAATTCCCTCAATAATTTTTAATCTGTATTTCCCAATCTTAAGGTGATTTTTTTTCTAGATGAGGAGAAAGAAAAAAAGCAAAGTGGGGGTTTATTAGTTCTGCCTTCTCTGTTATTAGTTTTCAATTGTTCTCTCTACCCAAATACTCTATTTCTATCCATTTCTTGATTTTTTTCCTTGTCCCCAGCTAAATAAAATCCTTTGTTTTTTGTATTCTTCTTAAATCTTAGGTCATCTATGATTTTAGCCTTTCTAATATTTTTCTTATAAATTGGCACCATTCTTTTGTATTCATTGTTCAAAAATGTGCTCTTGCTTTCACTTCCTATACACATCTTTAGGGAAAAAAACTGAGATGGTCCCTTGTTTTTTTTTATACAGATCCCCATCCCACATCCTTTCTTCTTCACCAGAATCCTTTGCCTTTGTGCCATCAGAAAATCATTCTTGAGAATCTCTCATCTCTCTTGAACTGACATCCCTTTCAGAACCATAGTCCAACTGATCCTATGAATCCTTTCTCTACATCCTGAAATCTGTTCTTCCAGACTACACTCACAAAAATACTACTATTCATTGCACCCACAGAATGCAGCTAGAATGACCTCTTCCTAACAAGATTCCAGGCATTCTTTCTTCAGCAGCCATTTTTTTCTTTGATCATTCAGGCCTAGAATAATGGTCCCCCTTGCCACTTATGCTTTCTGGTGGATGAAATTCCAAGTAAGGCTCATCAAGAATATTTCAGTCTTATCTATAGGCATGTGAAAAAAGTTCTATTGATTAGAGAAATGAAAATCAAAACAACATGACAAAACAGGAAAATGATAAGTGCTGGAGAGGATGTGGGAAAATTGGAACACTGTTACATTGTTGGTGGAGTTGTGAACTGATCTAGCCATTCTGGAGAGCAATTTGGAACTATGCCCATATGGCTTTAAAAATGTGCATACCCAGCAATACCACTTTTAGGGCTGTATCCCTATAACAACAATATTGCTAACAGCTGTTTTAGGAGTGAAAGACAACAACAAGAGCACACAGGAAGGCTGCCAGCACAGGTCCTTTGATCGGCTTTTCCAAGGAAAGCAACTTTAAGGGGTTTACAATCTCCTTTTAATTAAGCATACAGATATCATCCATTTAGGAGAGGGAGGGGAAGATAATCTGGAATTCAAAAACATGCAGAATTGAGTGTTGTAAACTAAAATAAAAAATCTTAATTAAAAAAGAATATTTCAGCTTGTATCACTTTTTAACAGAGAGATTCCTCTTGTAGGTGTCCATTTGGAGTGAAGCCCACAAACACTTCTATCTTCGAGCTATATCTCTTTTCAGAACTTTTGTCATCTTCCAGTCAGTTTGAAGTTGAGCATCTATAACTACAATGGTGCTAGCCCTGGGGCTGAATTATGAGCTCCAGGGCTCTTCCTCCTTCAGCAGGAGCCAGCAGCTCCTGGCTTCTGCCTGAATCCCAATGCAGGCAGCTCTACACTTTTGCTCTTACCTCACCAAAGTAAACTCGGAGGCCGTTCTCCTTTTTTGCTGGGTCAGTATGTGGGCTGATCTCTGCTTTTTCTCTCACCTCACCAACTGCTCCTGCTAAGTCTGTATGAAGGCAGTTCTCTGCTCCTGCTCCATGGCTCCACATACAATAAAATCTCAGGCCATTCACCTCTCCATCATAGTCTGGAGCCAGCTAATCCATTCAAGTCATGACTCTGGCCATCCCCACCTCCCCCAAGCTGCTGCTTGTTTTCCTCCCACAGCCACTGTTCCAGCCTGTCTCCTCCTGAGTGCTAGTGGGGTAGGGAGGGGGAAGGAGAGGTTATATCCCAGGGGCACTGCTCTAGGCACCCAGGAAACCTCTCCTGTCAGTTACTTGCCTGTTTTCTCTCAGGCCACTGTTGCTCCTGGGGCTCCATAGAACCATAGGCACCAAAACTAGGAAACAATGAACAAGTATCCCAGGCCCCATGCTTTCCTTTTAATTTGCAGATCCTGCCCAACTATGCCATTTTGCAACAACGTTACTTGCAGCTACTGTGGCTGTGTAAGGCCAATAACACCAGCACACAAGAAGACTGCTAGCACAGGTTCTTTCATGTGCTTCTCTAAGGAAAACAACTTTAAGGGGTTAATAATCTTACTTTAATTAAACATACATATATCATTCATTTAGTTCAAGGGGAAAAGCCAGCACCCTGGACTTCAGAGAGAATACAAACAGAGAAAATATAAACAGAGCAAATAATGCAAATCAACAGACAGGCTTCTAGCTATCTGACCAAAGCTATACATACATAGTTACCAGAGAAAGAAGCACCAACATCTGGATTTTCAAAGCTGAGGGGCTCCTTAATGGCTACCCAGAGTCTCCACACCAACACTTCCAATGAGTGAGCCCCAAGGAAAATGGCAACCTCAGAGTATATATACATTTCTTCAGGGTCAGAGAGTGTCACAACCATGCAACTCAAACCCATGTGACCTAGGCCTTCCTATGACTTAAGCAGGTCACCAAAGACTCCCGATTCAATCAAAGACTCTTGATTGAAACAAAGGCAAGCCTCAAAGGCACTTGATTGCCTTAGTACTGAGAAGCACTCCAAAACAAAAAAACAACAAAAAGTCCCACCCTGCTTGCCACTACAGCATCTCTCTCTCTCTCTCTCTCTCTCTGTCTCCTTCTCTCTCTCCCTCTCCCTCTCTCTCTCTCTCATAGAAATAGTGTCAGACCAAGGTGGGCTGCTTTTACTTGGCTTTTGCCTGGGCTTGTTTGTCATGTGTTTCTCAAGGCATTTTTGTTTTTAAGGGGCTTTTTCTGGGACTGCAGTCTATTTGGGGAATACTAGAAAAGAGGGAACAAGTTAGTGGGATCAACCAGCAACGTTAATGTCTATTGTGTCTAGTGTCTATTCTGTATCAGGAAGGCAAGAATGCTACAAAAGGGGATAATTTGCCCACAAATAATTAAAAGGTATTAAATAATTAAGAAGGGAGGGATATTAAAGGCTAGTTGAGCTTAATGGAATTGAAATTCAGTTTGGAAATACTCACTGGCCTGTTCTAAACACATAAGCTCCCAATAAACAGGCCCTTGGGAATCTCATTGGGAAATAAGAGTAGTTAATTAAAACTTTTGTTCCCCTTACTTAGTCTATGAGGCAAGAATTTAGGAGGCCAGCAGAGCTCTCTCTCCTCAGTTTGGAGAATGTTATTTTGGGATGAGTGACTAAAGGTTGAGGGGCCCTCCAGTCCCAATGGCCCACATCAAAGAAGTACCAGGGGCAGATGACTCCTGTTTGCTTTGGTTTCCCAAGGCAAAAGGTGTTTTCTGCTCAGTGAGGTGAGTGCTTACACTCCAGACTGTATAGTAGAAACTTTAAAAGGCCATTTGCAGCTGTGTTGAAATTTGTAAGGCTTTTCCAAGCATAGGGCTGTTTACAGATATTCTGTGATGTTTTCCATGCTCAAATCATCACCCGGAAAGTAAACACTCTAAGGGAAGGCTGAACAGCAATACACACCCTGTGCCATTGTGCAACTGTGTGTTTTTGTGCATTGGTCTGGTGCTGGCATGTGTGTGCCCTGACACTTGGGTGAGTACAGAGAGATCAAACACACACTTCCCACCCCCTCACCCCCAAATACCCACTTTAATACTGAGACACGGATTAGATAATGGGACTTGTCTTTCCATTTGTACAAACCCAGTCATGCATGAAGACAGGGAAACTGCCTCACAGGGGAGCAGAGGCTAGAGAGCTGCACAGACCAGTCAGAAGACAGGAAGCCTCGAGTTCTAATTTTTTTCTGTGTTCTTGCTATGCCCTGAAACAAGCCATTTAACCTGGCTGAGCTGCATCTCATGTATTCCCCACTAGGGTATTTGGGGGATTAATTAGCTAATGTTAAAGGACTTACAGTATGAAGAGCACCACAGCATATTCTTAGGAAAAGAGAGAGACAAGAAAAAAGTATTACATATTTTACTCATGGGTGTCCCTCTTTAAGCTCATAGCATACCTAAACCATGGGAGACCATTGGTCTGGGCCCTCTGTTGGTGAATTGGCCCAATAATTGTATTTTCTGCACACCAGACTTAGAGAGGAAAAGAGAAAGTGGAATGGAGAGAAAGTTAAATTGCAGCACTCAACATGGGATTCCCAAAATTGATCTGGCCACTTTGGTCTGTGATAAATTTTGCTGGGCAGTTATCTGGGTAAGAGGTGGCATTTGTTGTAAACCAGAGTTTTCTAATCTTGTTCAGTCTTGCAATGCCCCCAAAGCATAATTTTCCTGGGACCAGACCCTTACAAGAAATATGCACTAGAGGGGTTGACTCCAAGGAAAGAAGACCTCAGCAGACCATGACACATTTTCCCCAAGTTTTTTTTTGTGGAGGAGGAAGGAGACTTTTCCAAGAGGGGACATAGGGAGAAAAAATGGCCTGTACTTTCACAGGAATGTCTACCTGGTATCCCTCCCTAGCCAAGCATAATGGAGGTTGGCCTAATCTATGGTGACTAGGTGCTAACTATGGTTGATCCAGAATGTAAAGGTAGGGGTGTATTTTGCAATAGATCAACAAACATTTATTGAGTGCCTAATAAGTAATTACATATTTCAGAATTACAGTTTCAGAATTGGAAGGGATTTCAGTAGTCATGCAATACACTTCATGTATGAAAAAGAATACTATTTCAACACATCCAACAAATAATCATACAGCCTTTGTTCAAAGGCCTCTAATGAAAGAAACCACACTAGTCTAGGAGAAAACTGGTTCTATTTTTGTCTTTTTTTTTTGCTTTTATTTCTTTTTCTTTTTTTTAATTTAAATTTATTTATTTAACATATTTGGTTTTCAGCATTGATTTTCACAACAGTTTGAATTACAAATTTTCTCCCCATTTCTACCCTCCCCCCCCACTCCAAGATGGCTTATATTCTGGTTGCCCTGTTCCCTAGTCAGCCCTCCCCTCTATCACCCCCCTCCCCTCTCATCCCCTTTTCCCTTCCTTTCTTGTAGGGCAAGATAAATTTCTATGCCCCATTGCTTGTGTATCTTATTTTTTAGTTGCATGCAAAAACTTTTTTTGTTTTTGAACATCTGATTTTAAAACTTTGAGTTCCAAATTCTCTCCCCTCTTCCCTTCCCACCCACCCTCCCTAAGAAGTCGAGCAATTCAACCTAGGCCACACATGTATCATTATGTATAACCCTTCCACAATACTCATGCTGTGAAAGGCTAACTACATTTTGCTCCTTCCCAACCCATCCCGCTTTATTGAATTTTCTCCCTTGACCCTGTCCCCTTTCCAAAGTGTTTGTTTTGATTACCTCCACCCCCATCCGCCCTCCCCTCCATCATCCCCCCCCCCTTTAATTTTTTTTTATCTTCCTCCCTCTTCTTTCCTGTGGGGTAAGATACCCAACTGAGTATGTATGGTATTCCCCCTCAGGCCAAATCTGATGAGAGCAAGGTTCACTCATTCCCCCCTCACCTGCCCTCTCCCCTCCTCCCACAGAACTGCTTCCTCTTGCCAACTTTATGTGAGATAATCCACCCCATTCCATCTCTCCCTATCTCCCTCTCTCAGTATGTTGCTCTCTCATCCCTTAATTTCATTTTATTTCTTTCAGATATCTTCCCTTCATCTTCAACTCACCCTGTGTCTTCTCTCTCTCTTTAACATATATATATACATATACATATACACATACATACACATACATATATATACATACACATTCACTTATATATATATATATATACATAAACATATATATACATATATGCATATTCCCTTCAACTACCCTAATACTGAGGTCTCATGAATCATACACATCATCTTTCCATGTAGGAATGTAAACAAAACAGTTCAACTTTAGTAAGTCCTTTGCAATTTCTGTTTCTTGATTACCTTTTCATGCTTCTCTTGATTCTTGTGTTTGAAAGTCAAATTTTCTATTCAGTTCTGGTCTTTTCACTGAGAAAGCTTGAAAGTCCTCTATTTTATTGAAACTCCATATTTTGCCTTGTAACATGATACTCAGTTTTGCTGGGTAGGTGATTCGAGGTTTTAATCCTAGCTTCATTGACCTCTGGAATATCACATTCCAAGCCCTTCGATCTCTTAATGTAGAAGCTGCCAGACCTTGGGTTATTCTGATTGGGTTTCCACAATACTCAAATTGTTTCTTTCTGGTTGCTTGCAGTATTTTCTCCTTGATCTGGGAGCTCTGGAATTTGGCGACAATATTCCTGGGAGATTTCTTTTGGGGATCTATTTGAGGAGGCGATCGATAGATTCTTTCAATTTCTATTTTGCCCTGTGTCTCTAGAATATCAGGGAAGTTCTCCTTGATAATTTGTTGAAAGATAGTATCTAGGCTCTTTTTTTGATCATGGCTTTCAGGTAGTCCAATAATTTTAAAATTATCTCTCCTGGATCTATTTTCCAGGTCAGTGGTTTTTCCAAGGAGATATTTCACATTGTCTTCCATTTTTTCATTCCTTTGGTTCTGTTTTATAATATCCTGATTTCTCATAAAGTCACTAGCTTCCACTTGCTCCAATCTAATTTTTAAAGTAGTATTTTCTTCAGTGGTCTTTTGGACCTCCTTTTCCATTTGGCTAATTCTGCCTTTCAAGGCATTCTTCTCCTCATTGGCTTTTTGGAGCTCTTTTGCCATTTGAGTTAGTCTGTTTTTTAAGGTATTGTTTTCTTCAGTGTATTTTTCAGTATTTTTTTGGGTCTCCTTCAGCAAGTCATTGATTTGTTTTTCATGGTTTTCTCGCATCCCTCTCATTTCTCTTCCCAATTTTTCCTCTACTTCTCTAACTTGCTTTTCCAAATCCTTTTTGAGTTCTTCTATGGCCTGGGGCCAGTTCATGTTTTTCTTGGAGGCTTTTGTTGTAGGCTCTATGACTTTGTTGTCTTCTTTAGGCTGTATGTTTTGGTCTTCTTCTTTGTCACCAAAGAAAGAATCCAAAGTCTGAGACTGAATCTGGGCGCGTTTTCGCTGCCTGGCCATATTCCCAACCAACTAACTTGACCCTTGAGTTTTTCAGTGGGGTATGACTGCTTGTAGACTAATGAGTTCTATGTTCCACGTTTGGGGGGGAGGTGCCAGCTCTGTCAGACACACACTACTTCTTCCCCAAGAACCCCCAGTCCAGACTGGACTTAGATCTTCAGCAGGCTGTTGCACTCCTGCTCTGCTCCGCCACTTAATTCCTCCCACCAGGTGGGCCTGGAGCGGGAAGTAACAACAGCTGTAGCTGCCCCACCTCCGCTGCCCCCAGGGCTGGAAGCTGAACCTCGAACTCCTTCCACTCCCGCAGCTTTTCTCACTAACCTTCTCTGCAGTCTTTGGTGTTTGTGGGTCGAGGGGTCTGGTAACTGCCGCAGCTCACGTATTCAGGGTGCTAGGGCCCCCTCCGGCCAGCTTCTGGTCTGGATGGTCCACGCTGCTTAGGCTGGGCTCTGCTCCACTCTGTTCCCAGCTCCCAGCTCCGTGTGGAATAGACCTCACCCAGAGACCATCCAGGCTGTCCTGGGCTGGAGCCCTGCTTCCCTCTGCTGTTCTGTGGGTTCTGCCATTCTAGAATTGGTTCAGAGCCATTTTTTATAGGTTTTTGGAGGGGCTCGGGTACGGAGCTCACTCTAGTCCCTCCTTGCCAGCAGCCATCTTGGCTCCCCGGTTCTATTTTTGGGTAGCTCCAGTTAAAAAATCTTTTATTTCTTTTTTTTCATCATTTTTATATTTATTTAATATTTGATTTTTTTCCCATTACATGTAAAAACAATTTTTAACATTTGTTTTTAAAACTTTGAGTTCCAAATTCTCTACCTTTCTCCCTCCCTCCCTCCCTCCAACCCCCCCATTGAGAAAGCAAGAAATCATGCAAAACATATCCATAATAGTCATGTTGTGAAAGAAAATATAGACAAAAAAGCTCAAAAAAATAAAGAGGAAAAAGTTGCTTCAATCTGCATTCAGACACCATTAGTTATTTCTCTGAAGATGGACAGCATTTTTCATCCTAAGTCCTTCAGAATTGTCATGGATCATAGTATTGCTAAGAATAGCTAAGTCATTCACAACTGATCATCTTACAATATTGCTGTTACTCTGTACCCAGTACATTTCATTTTACATCAACCCAGATAAGTCTTTCTAGGTTTTTCAGAGAGCATCCTGCTCATCATTTCTTTTAGTACGATAGTATTCCATCATAATCACACACCACAACTTATTCAGCCATTCATTCCGCAAATGATGTGTATCCCCTCAATTTCTAATTCTTTACCCACAGAAAATAGCTGCTATAAATATTTTTGTATGTATAGGTCCTTTTCCTTTTTTTGTCTCTTTTGGGTAGTAGTGGTGTTGCTATGTCAAAGGGTATGGATAGTTGTATAGCCCTTTGGGCATAGTTCCAAACGGGTTTAATCAATTCACAACTCTGACAACCATACATTAATGTTTCATTTTTTCTGCATCTCATCCAATATTTGTCTTTTAACTTTTCTGTCCTATTACATGTATTACATAATAGAAATGGGGTAGTACCTCAGAATATTTTTATCTTGCATTTATTTAATAAATAGTGAGTTAGAATATTTCTCCTGTGGCTATAGATTTAATTACTTCATCTGAAAACTGATTATATTTTTTGATCATTTATCAATTGGGGAATGGCTCTTATTTTTATGAATTTGACACAATTCTCTATATGTTAGAGAAATTAGACCTTTATCAGAGAAACTTGCTTCAAATTTTTTTCACAGTTAACTATTGCTAGCTGTATTTCCCTCCATCCTATTTCCCCTACCCCTGTTTATTCTCTTCTCTCTCTCTCCTTTCACCCTGTAAAGTATTTTGCTTCTGATTACCTCTTCCCCCAGTCTTCCCTCCTTTCTATCACCACCCCACTTCTCTTATCCCCTTCCCCTTCTATTTTCCTGTAAGGTAAAACAGATTTCTATACCCATTGCCTGTGTATCTTATTTCCCAGTTACATGTAAAATCAGTTTTTAATGTTCATTTTTAAAACTTTGAGTTCCAAATTCTCTCCCTTCCTCCCTCCCCACCCACCTGCATTGAGAAAGCAAGCAATTCAATATAGGTTATACATGTGTAGTCATGAAAACACTTCCATAATAGTCATGTTATGAAAGACTAACTATATTTCCTTCCATCCTATCCTGCCCCCCATTTATTCTCTTCTCTCCTTTCACTCTGTTCTTCCTCAAACGTGTTTGCTTCTGATTACCCCTCCCCCAATCTGCCCTCCCTTCCATCACCCCCCTCTTATACCCTTCCCCTTACTTTCCTGTAGGGTAGGATAGATTTCCGTACTCAATTGACTGTGTATGTCATTCCCTCTTTAAGCCAATTCTGATAAGAGTAAGGTTCACTCATTCCCTCTCACCTGTCTGCTCTACCTCCACTGTACATGCTTTTGCTTGCCTCTTTTATGTGAGGTAATTTATCCTGTTCTACCTCTCCATTTCTCCTTCTCCAAGTACATTCCTCTCTCACTCTTTAATTTTACTTTTTAGGTGTCATCCCTTCATATTCGACTCACTCTATGCCCCCCCTTTCTCTCTCTCTCCCTCTCCCTCTCTCTCTCTCTCCATATATATTCACATATGTGTGTGTGTGTGTGTGTGTGCGCGTGTGTGTGTATGTATGTATATATATATGTATCTATATATGTATATAGATACATATATATATATATATATTCCCTCCCTCCAAATAATGAGAAAGGTCTCACGAGTTACAAATATCATCTTTCCAAGTAGGAATGTAAACAGTCCAACTTTAATAAGTCCCTAATGATTTCTCTTTACTGCTTACCTTTTCATGCTTTGCCTGAGTCTTGTATTTAAAAGTCAGTTTTTCTATTTAACTCTGGTCATTTCTCAAGAATGCATTAAATTCCTCTACTTCATTGAATATCAATTTTTCCCCTCATAGATTACACTCAGTTTTGGTAGGTAGGTGTTTCTTCATTTTAATCCTAGCTCCTTTGACCTCTGGAATATCATATTCCAAGCCTGTGGATTCCTTAATGTAGAAGTTGATAAATCTTATGTTATGCTGATTGTGGTTTCATAATACTTGAATTGTCTCTTTTTGACTGTTTGCAATATTTTCTCCTTCACATGGGAACTCTGGAATCTGGCTGTAATATTCCTGTGAGTTTTCATTTTGGGATCTCTTTCAGAAGGTGATCAGTGGATTCTTTCAATTTCTATTTTACTCTCTGGTTCTAGAACATCAGGGCAGTTTTGCTTGATAATTTCTTGAAAGATGATGTCTAGGCTCTTTTTTTTGATCATAGCTTTCAGGTTGTCCAATAATTTTCAAATTATCTCTCCTAGATCTATTTTCCATGCAGTTGTTTTTTTTTTTCCCAATGGGATATTTCACACTGTCTTCTATTTTTTTCATTCTTCTTGTTGTGTTTTATACTTTCTTAATTTCTCCTAAATTTGTTACCTTCCATTTGCTCCATTCTAATTTTTAAGGAATTATTTTCTTCAGTGAGCTTTTGGACCTTCTTTTCTATCTGGCCAATTCTGGTTTTTAAGGCATTCCTCTCCTCATTGGCTTTTTGGACCTCTTTTGCCATTTGGCCTAGTCTATTTTTAAGGTGTTATTTTCTTCAGTATTTTTTGTATCTCCTTTACCAAGCTATTGACTTGTTTTTCTTGATTTTCTTGCATCATTCTCATTTCTCTTACCAATTTTCCTCTTTCTCTCTTACTTGATCTTCAAAATCCTCTGTGAGCTCTTTCATGGCCTGAGACCAATTGATACTTTTCTTGGAGGCTTTGAATGCAGGAGCTTTGACTTCATTATCTTCTTCTGAGGGTATGTTTTGGTATTCCTAGTCACTAAGGTAAGTTTTTGTAGTCTGAGGGTTTTTTTTCTGTTGTTTGATCATTTCCCCAGCCAATTACTTGACGTTTTAACTCTTTGTTAAGATAAGGCTTTGCTTCCAGGACAGAGGGTGAACTGTCACAAGCTTCAGGGGTTTTGTGCAACTGTTTTCAGAGATACTTGTAGGGACTTGTAAGTTTTCAGTTCTTCCAAGGTGGTATGATCTAAGGAGAGGGGTTTACTCCTCTCCTGGTCTATGCTCTGGTCTTTGAGTGACCACATGCACTCTTTTCTGCCTTGGAACTGTGAGGAGGGTATCCCCTACCCTGCTGCTACAAGCTCTGTCATGCTAGTACTCCTCATTCTGGGACTGCCACCCAGGACTACTAGCCAGGTCCAAATATGGGCAAAGCAACAGACTCTTGCCTCAGCGATAGCAAAGAGGCCACTATAATCTCCTTCTGACCAGCTGAGAGCTCTGGAAGCCGTCACTGAGACTTCTACCACCACCACTGCTGCTCCTGATTTAGTTACACCTGAGGCCTGCTCTTGGTTTACTGCAGCCAGGGATGTGCTGGGGCCAGGGCTGGACTATGGTCCTCTCTCATGCAAGTCCAAGAGACCTTTCCTCCTGACCTTCTAAGTTGTCTTCGTCATTTATTGGTTGAGAAGCCTGGAAACCACCAGAGATGCCAGTGATTTAGGTCCCTGAGGCCTGCTCCAGGTTTGCTGGGGCCTGGGTCTGTGCTGGCATGGCCTATGCTAGATTCCGCTTTTCTCTCAGTCTGGTGCGACAGACCTTTCCTGTTGACCTTCTAAGTTGTCTGGGGCTCTTTTCCTTAATTTCAATGCTAAATTTGTTTCTTATTAATTTCCAACCACTACTCCTTGTTTTGCCCTCTGAAGTCAAGCAGAATTCTAATCAATCGCCTTTTACTGAGAGTCAATTAAATACTTTTAGAATGATATTTTGCCTTCCCTAAGTCTTCTTCGTCAGGCTAAATATCCCCTTCCGATGATAAACATTTCCTTCTAATGATTCTCAAAAAGCATGGATTTGAGACCCTTCATCAACTTGGTTATCCTCTTTTGGATGGTCTCCAGGTTTTTAATATTCTTTTAAAACTATGAACCTCCAAATATAGTACTATAGATGTGGTCTGAAAAAAGGGTGAGGGCCATAGGAATATCTTATTTCTATCCCTATCTATTAATGTAGCCTGAGTTGGCATTAGCCTTTTTGTTGCCATATCAGAATGTATTGACACATAATAACTTTGCCGGTCCACTAAAATTCCCAGATATGTACAAATGAATTTCTGTCTCTCCATACCTCCTCCAACCAGTTCTTAAAATGACTTTGGGAATCCTTGTAAAATGCATTATAATTTTATATATTATTAAAGAAATAGTTAGCAAAGATAAAAAAGGAAACCATGATTACAGCATGATTCCATCAAGAACAGGTCATAGAAGAGTAACCTTTTTGAAAAAAAAATAGGGTTTCTAAGCTAATTAATACCTAGATTACTAAGCTAAATACTAAGTAAAAGACAACAAAACAACATTAACACTGGCTATAATAAATTCATCCAGAGGTTAAACCACTGCAAATTAACTTCCTCAGCACGGAGACCAAAAGATCCCAGAGAGTGCCTTAGTTAGCAAACATTTGAATTGTTGGACAAATGGAGAGAGATAGCAGCCAAAAGCAACATTGGGTTAGAATATACACTCATTTATAAAATCTTATAAAGAAGAATGATGGAAGATTATGAATAGTCTTGTCTCATAAAGCAGAGAGAAGCAATGAAGGATAAAACTAGTCTAAAGAAAGCTTGGCAAGATATCCAACTTAACCATAATCCCAAGGGAGCAGATGGATGAAATTCAAGGATGACTAGAAACAAAAGGAAAATGGGGGAAAATTGCAATACTTATTACAAAAAGCTGTTTTCTTCATTAAGGATAGTGGAACCACTGTACTTGGATCCCTAGTATTACAGTCCCTGATGGACTTACAGAGGAAGTAAAAATTATACTAAAGAGAAGAAAGATGTGAGAAGCCACTAGAATGGTATATATGTATGTATGTATGTGTATATATATATATATATATATATATATATATATATATGTACACACAATATACATATATATGTGTATGCATGTATATATGGAGGGAGAAAAAAAGAGGAGGGGGAGGAAGAGGAAGGAGAAGAGAAAGAAGAAAGAAGGAGGAGGAGGAGGAGGAGGAGAAAATATCTTAATGATCATCCTGGTTATGCGAGCAGTAAGAGGGAGGACTAGATATTTTCTCCAGGCCCTACTAACTCTCAAAAACCTCAACAGACAAAAAGTCAACAAAGAGGAATTTTGCACCAGAGAGAGAGTAACTATGGATCTTTCCAGGAGATTACAAAGCAAGAAGTCCAAAAAGATAATATTAATTAACAGTGGAAAATGCTTATTCTTAATTCACTCACTAAATTCCTCTCTTCCCTTGTCCCAAAATCCTATTGCAAACAAAGGACTTCAACTCTGTCCAACAATATGTTAAGGAGGTATACAGGTGGGGAGAATCTGCACTTCCCTGCAGTCTGGGGTTAGGTTTTAGGGAACCCAAAGGGGGCAAAAACTCTGTCCAGAACACCCACTCTCCCACCCCAAATACTGAAAAAAAATGACAGACATTGACTTAGCTTAGAGAATTGAAGGAACTAAAGAAGGTGATCAACATGTGGGACTGAAGGAAAAGGGATTGGAATGAAGTTGCAGTCAGTTTTGTCTTCCCAGAAACTACTTAGGACAGGTACTTAAGATTCCTGAAAAATAACTTCCCCAGTGTGGAAGGAAGCTCAGACAACTTTGAGTTCTAGCCCCAACGTAAACTCACCAGTAAGGGAAGAGCGGTCCAAAGATGAGTACTGGTGCATGCAAAGAAAAGACTAAAATCACTAATGATCTCAGAAGAAAATCCAGTTAAACCTAGAGCACAAGCAGATAAATCAGCAGGGAAGATGCTAAAATTAGAAAGGAACATATAACAAGGCAGCTAAATGATTACAAATGTCTCTAAACACTGTTGTTCATCCTTCATTCTTAAAGAGGAGCAGTGACATCATGAAGATGATGTCTTTTCTAAATAAATACTGCAAAAAAAGAAATTGAATCATCACCTAATGAAACACAGAACCCCAGGGATGCATAATAGAACATGCTGAAGGATGTTTGGTATGTTCAATGGTGAAATCAGAACTCTTAGAAAAGTTAGATAGGAAGAAATGGCAGGATTTATACCTTTGACATCAGAAATAGCAGAATAGAAAAAAAAAACCTTGAATCTATAGTGGCAAGTTTCTCCAAAGAAGCAAAAGAGAGAACAAGAAGATTGGGAATTGAAATGTTCTGAAGTGAAGAAGAGAAACAAAAGTCAATAATGTTAAAAGCACATATGATCTCTTTACCAGTAAAATGATCTCAAGGCAGAATGTGCAGAGAAAACATAAGGATTATAAGCCTCCCAGAAGAACGTAACAGTTAAAAAAAGAAATAATACAAGAAAGCTGCCCAGAACTTCTGAATAAAGGATATAAAACACCAATCAAAAAGCCCATAGTTTGTCTGGAGTGGGGAATGTTTTGAAGTGGAGCACTATTTATATTCCAAGATACATAATAGTTTGACAAACAATACATTTCTCAAGTACTCAAAAGAAAGTTTTTTTCAAATACAGAGAAAAGGAAATTCAAATATGTAAGATTATTATATACCTACCAGAAACTACTATTGCTGTTGTTCATCCTTCATATTTAAGGAGGACCAAAGTCATCACAATGTTGGGGTTAAGGTACAGTGTGTTCACTGTGGCTGATCAGTCCAATACAAATGTGGAAGGCTCTATCAGAGTTTGGGTACTGATAGTTCATTTGAACATTTGGGATGGAGATATCTATAGATAGGTGCATTTCATGTTTCCTTTGTGCTACTACCATTCTTCTTTGCTCATAGAGCACATTGCCTTCTTTGGATGTGGGCACACCATGCTGGGAAGTCCCGTGTCAGCAGCTTTCATGTCTCACAATCAATACTGAAATTCTTCAGAGAACCCTTGCACCACTTCTTCTGACCTCTGTGTCACTGCTTGCCTTCTGCTAGTTCTCCATAAAATGGTCTTTTAGGTAAATGTAATTTGGCATTTTGGCTACATGGCCAACACATCAGAGTTGTTCTCTCTGGAGCAGACTTTTAATACATTGAAGTTCAGCTTGAGAGAGAACCTCAAGGGAACCTCTGTTGACAAGGAAGGCCAGACCCAGCTGTGCTGTGGAGATGTGGTGGGGGTGGGTAGGGACGAGAAGGAACCAGCACATGCCTGGTGAGTGAAGAAGCAGTGGAGCAGGGACACCACTGGCTATGGGCACTTACAGGAGGCTGGAGTTATTGGTCTGGGTTCTAGGTCAGAGAGGAGAACTGAAGGAGGATCTGAGGCCAGAGGTACCATCCCTCATACCCTAGGACTAGAGGTGATAACAAAAAATTAAGCTATCACCAAAAATAAAATGAACAGGCAAAGGAGAAAGAATCCAATCATAGAACTACTATGGGAATAGAGAAGACTAGGGTTTGTCTTCAAAGGAGGATAGTGAAGCAAAGAAACCCCCATTTTCCCCAAAGAGTAATGTCAAATGGTCACCTGCCCAAAAAGAATTCATAAAACTTGAAAAAGACTTTAAAAATCAAATGAGAGAGATTGAGGGAAAACAAACAAAAGAACAATCTAAGAAAAACAAGAAAATTATGAAAAGAAAGTCAACCAATTAGAAAAGGAGATCCAGAATCTTAAGGAAGAAAATGACTCTTAAAAATCAGAATCAAGCACAGGGATGCCAATGAAGTCATAAGAGACCAAGAAATACTAAAACAAAATATAAAGAATGAAAAAATAGAAGAGAATGTGAAACATTCAAAAGCAGAACAATGGACCTAGAGAACAGAACAAGAAAAAAAAACGTAAGAATAACTGAACTACCTGAAAAGTATGATAAAAAAAGAATCTTGATACAATATCACAAGAAATAGTTACAGAAAATTGTCCTAAAGCATTAGAACAAGAAGAGGAAGTAGAAATAGAAAAAAAAAATCAACTGATCACCACCTGAAAGACATCCTATGAGGAAAACCTATAGGAATATTGTAGTCAAATTCTGAACCCTGCTCGCACTGCCCCCCCCCCCAGCAGTCCAAGGATAAAATATTACAAGAAGCAAGAAAAAAAAAACAATTTACATATGGTGGTGCCACAAGTAGAATCACACAAGACCTAGTAGTGACAACACTAAAAGACTGCAGGTCTTGGAACACTGTATATTGAAGAGCAAAAGAACTGTGCTTCTGGCCAAAAATCTCATATCCAGCAAAGCTAAACATAATCCTGAGTAGGGAAAAAAATGGACATTTAACAAATTGTCAAACTTTCAGGACTTTGTTAAATAAAAACTAAACAGAAGATTTGACATAGAAGAGCCATGAGAACTATAAGATACATACCAAAGACTAATTACAAGGATTGCAATAAGGACACACTGTTTACTTTTTATATATGGAAAATGCAAAACGTATATCAAAGATTGTTATTAGTAGTTGGGTGTACATAAGAAAGAATGGGGTAGACCTGAGCACGATATGACTTAAAAAAGTAAAACTGTTCAGGAACAGCTAAAAACAGTAATTATCTTATATAAACGAGGTATGAGAGGAAGAATCAGTACAGAGGAATTAGATGGGGGAGGAGGCCTGTTAGTTCTGGAAAACTATTTTCATCAGCAATGGGTTCAAGAGGCAGCAATACATGTACATTTAGAAGAGTACTAAGTCTTTTAAATTTAGAAAGAAATAAAATGCTAAGGGGATGGAGGTGGGGAGAGGATGGGGAAAGGTTCTTTACAGGGGAGCATGAGGGAATAGGTAAAAAGGAGCTATGGAGGGGTATTTAGATTAATGGAAATGGGAGGATAAGGGAGAGATCTTTGGAGGGGAGAGTGAGGGAATAGGTCAAAGGGCATATAAAAGGGTATTTAGATTTATAGCAATGGGAGGATCAGGGAGGGATCGTTGGAGGAGGGGTAGGTTAAGTAATAGAAGGTCAAGGTAGCAGGTAGAAGTAAAGTACAGGAGTCAGGAGGGATAGGAAATAAGAAATACACACAGACATAAAAAACATAGACTAGGAGTAGAATCTCTTAGGGAAATTATATGTTTATATATGCATGTATGTATATGTGTGCATATGTATATATATATATGCGAGTGTGTTTGTGTGTATATGTGCATTGATATTTTCATATAAATATATCCATGCTTAATTGTAACCTCAGGGAATGGGGGGAAGAAGGGAAGAAAAGAACAAAGTAAAAAGTGTACAGCAGAGAACAAAAGAAAACCTACAAGGAAGCAAAGATAAACAGTTTTTGACACAATGTGTAGTATTTAGTATATAGGTTTTCTTGAAATGGAAATGTATTGCTATATATTTTGAATCCTCTCTTACATTCTGCTGTGCACATGATATGTTTCTTTCTTTTCTTATTTTATATTTAAGTTAATAAATTTTCTTTTTCTTTTCTTATTATGCATTTAAGTTTTAGTTTTCAAGTCCAAAATTAAAAAAAATAGAAATGAGCAAGTGGAAGATACATAAGACATCAAGAAATAGTAAAACAGAATATAAAAATGGAAAAATACAAGAAAATGTGAAATATCTCATTGGAAAAAAAACATCTGACCTGTAAAATAGATTGAGGAGAGATAATTTAAGAATTATTGGACTACCTGAAAGAAGTGATGAGAAAAGAGCCTAGACATATTTCAAAAAATTATCAAGGATAACTACCCAGATATACTAGAACCAGAGGAAAAAAATAGAAATTGAAAATATTTGCTGATCACCTCCTGAAAGAGATCCCAAAATGAAAACTCCTAGGAATATTATGGACAAATTCCAAAGCTCCCAGGCTAAGGAGAAAATGATGCAAACAACCAGAAAGAAACAATTCAAATACTGTGGAACCACAGTCAGGATTACACAGGATTCAGCAGCTTCTACATTAAAGGATCATAGAGCTTGGAATATGACATTCTGGACAGCAAAGGAGCTAAGATTACAACCAAAAATCACCTACTCAACAAAACAGAGTAAAATTCTTCTGGTAGAAAATGGATATTTAATGAAATAGAAATCTTTTAAGTATTTCTGATGAAAAGACCAGGACTGAAAAAATTTGATTGTCAAATACAAGACTCAAGAAAAGCATAAAAGTAGAAGAGGAGGTGATAAGACAAAGAAGTGACTGGTAGAAGGGAGGATGGATTGGGGGAGGTGGTGGTCAGAAGCAAAACACTTGTGAGGGGAGAAAGATGGAGAGAGAGAGAGAGAGAGAGAGAGAGAGAGAGAGAGAGAGAGAGAGAGAGAGAAATGGGAAAAACACAATGGAGGTAAATGGACAATGGACAGTTGGTAATCATAACTGTGAATGTGAATGTGAATGGAATGAAGCCACCCATAAAATGGAAGCAGATAGTAGAGTGAATTAAAAACTAGACTCCTTCAATATGATGTTTATAAGAAACACATTTGAAACAGAGAGACACTCACACATAGTAAAGGTAAGGGAATGGAACAGAAATATTCTTTGACTAAAGTAACAATATAAAAAGCAGGGGTTGCTATCATGATCTCAGACAAAGCAAAAGCAAAAATAGATCTAATTAAAAGAAATAAGTAAGGAAACTGCATAGACAATGAAGTAATATCAATACTAAACATATATGTACCAAATAGTATAGCATGTACATTTTTGAAGGAAAATTTAAATGAGTTACAAGATGAAATAGACAGCAGAACTACATTAGTGGGGGATTTCAACATTCCCCTCTCAGAATTAAATAAATGTAACCAAAGATAAATAAACAAGAAAGAATTTAAGGAAGTGAATAGATTCTGGAGAAAATTGAATGGGAATAGAAAGAAATATACTTTTTTCTCAGTGGAATATGGCACCTACACAAAAATCAACCATTTATTAGGGCATAAAAACTGCACAACCAAATGCAGAAAAGCAAAAATATCACATGTATCCTTTTCTGATCATAATGCAATAAAAATTACGTTCAACAAATAATCTAATCCTAAGGAATGAGTTGGTCAAAGAACAAGCCATAGAAACAATCAATAATTTCATTAAAGAGAATGATGACAGTGAGTCAATATACCAAAATTTATAGGATACAATCAAAGCAGCACTTGCGGAAAAATTTGTGTTTCTAAATGCTTTCATCTATAAAATAGAGAAAGAGAAGACCAATGAATTGGGTATGCAAGTAAAAAAAAAACTAAAAAAGAAACACAAATTAAAAATCCTCAATTAAACACAAAATTGGAAATCTTGAAAATCAAAGGAGATATTAATAAAACTGAAAGTAAGAAAACCATAGAACTAATAAATAAAACTAGGAGATTGTTTAGTTAAAAATAATAAACCATTGGTTAATTTGTTTTTAAAAAAGATAGAAGAAAACCAAATTACCAGTATCAAAAGTGGAAAGGGTGAATTCATCATAAATGAAGAGGAAATAAAGCAATTATTAGGAGCTATTTTCCCATTTTTATGGCAGTAAATCTGACAATCTAAGTGAAATGGATGAATATTTACAAATATATAAATTGCCCATGTTAACAGAAGAGGAAATTGAATACTTAAATCACCCCATCTTACAAAAAAAAATTGAGCAATCCATCAGTGAATTCCCTAAGAAGACCCATGCTGGAAGTCATAATTCTGAGGGCATCATCAAGACTAATTTATCAGGTATTTAAAGGAAAAGAAGATACTAAAAGAGTAGGAAAAATCTCAGACATTATTTTTTTCAAATGTAACTGAGAAAACATAAATAAGTGTTGACTGACCTGAATACCCACTCTCCCAGCTCTACAAAATCTTTATGAAGGTCATTTATACTTCAATTTCAGGTATTTTCAATGAGATTATCTATAGAGGACAAGCTAGCTTTAACAAACTTATTCAACAATAGACTGTATCTTTACCATCTTATAATTAATTGAAAGATATAGACAATATAAGATGCCATTGTGCTTATTGTTTGTTGATCAGGAAAATGTATTAAACTCAATAGAACAAAATTCTCCCTTACAGACTCTTTTATAACCCAGTATCTCCAGTTCATATTTGAAGTCATTCAGTAATAATAGCTAAGAGCTACATTTATACAGCACGTACTATGTGCCAGGCACTGTGTGAAGTGCCTTATGATTGCTATCTCCTTTGGTCCTCACAGCAACCCTGTGAAATAGATGCTACTATTGTCCCCATTTTAAAGATGATGCAGCTAAGGCAAACAGAGGCTAATTGTCTTCTTGTCCAGGGTCACATGGCTAGTGAGTATCTGAGGCTGGATCTTAACTTAGGTCTTCCTGACTCAGGTAGTGCAGTGAATAGAGAGCCTGGCCTGGCTTTAAGGAGACTCATCTGCTGGAGTTCCAATCTAGATTCAGACACTGACTAGTTATGTGATACAGGACGAGTCACTTAACCCTGTTTGCCTTAGTTTACTCAACTGTAAAATGAACTTAAAAAGGAAATGGCAAAACATTCCAGTATCTTTGCCAAGAAAATTCCAAATGGGATCATGAAGAGTCAGACATGATGGAAAATGATGAAACAATGAAAACAACTTCCTAACTCCAGGCCAAGTACTCTATTCACTGCGCCACCTAGCTGCCAAGATTTCTTGGAAAGCAAACAACTGAAATAATTGTGCAATGATCCTCTCATAAACATGAGGCTAGGCATAAACAGGGAAATGTATGTTTGCCAGAAGTATTCACCACAATATTTAAGGAGATCTAGTACAGGGTCCATATCAAGAAAGAAATCCCTTTGGGTAGTCCTTCAGACACTCCTGTTTTCAAACAGCATTGTGTTGATTCAGTCTCCTGGCAGAGATTTCTAATCACTCAAAGGAGTATAAGTGTGGCCTGTCCATTCACATGGCAAAGACCAAATGGATGAAAAATGTCTGTTGCCCAGATTTCAACATGCTTCTATCTGAATGGACACCCTGTAGAGCTCATCCAACGTATGTGGGATAAAAAGTACAGATGAATATTTATCTGAATCCAGAGTTGAAAAGGTGAAGGAGGTCAGGTTGAATTACTTTTGGGAAATTGTAAAGCACTTTTAGTGACTCAAAGCTTCTCATAATTGCAGAGGCCTATTTTTTCCCAAAATGAACATTTAACCAGTACTGCTGTATAACAGCAAGATCTGGAACACTACTGCCTTTCAGAGCTAACGATGAGCATTGTGCAAAGGGTTATGGAGATATATGTGTGGTGGGTACGATTAGGCTGCAATAAGTAATCAAAAAAGGACCCCAAAGAAGATCAGCAATAAAGGATATCATCAAAGAATTATATGGCAGAAAGAGATGATGGACGTGGTTGGAGTGGGAGATGGTAAGGAAACAACTAAAATGTTCTGTTGGTACCTTTGTGATGTCAGGAGAAATCAAAGAGCTCCACAGTAGTGATGGGGATTCCCTATGCTGCATTATGGGAAAGACTTAGGAGAGTCATACAGGATGAATGGCAAGGGTAGGCTGTGATGTGCATTGATGGAAGAGACATCCTCATTGATTAGAACACAGATCCAGGTGAGTATCTGAATGTTTTGAGAGTACTAAACCACCAAACCATGGCAATACTTCCAATACATGGATTTTTAGCAATAGACCAAGTAGAACAGGTGAAAGATGGAGAAATCTGGACTTTTAATAATAGACCAGGTAGATCAGGGGGATGCTGCAGATACAGTTTACCTGGATGTTAGCAATAGAGGTGTAAGACACATTCCTCACCTCATAAGTGTTGATGTTGGCATGTCGGTAAAATTTCTAGTCATTCGAAAAGCAAGGACTAGTCAGGTGGCTGTTTATTTAGGGGTACATTACTGAATAATCTTCACAATGCAGGTATCTAATTACCTCACTCCCCTGCTCCAAAAAATACCCTAGGAAACACTAGAATATGCTAGAAGAAATCATCTACCCATTTTCCTTAAGAAGTCATCTACTCATTGTGCTGTCTCTCTGTGCTCATGTCCCACTTTGACTATTCATTCAGCCAATCAGAAATTTTTCATAAAGAGTTTACTGTGTGACAATCTTAGCCCCAGGAAAGATACAAAATTGTGCCCCCTCCCTTTCCCTACCTTAACACAAGCCCTAGCCATCCTCATTTTTTTCTTTCCTTATGGTTAATTTTTATTCTCTTGGGAACAAATTAACTAAAAGTCATGGGGAAACTTGAGGCCACTCTCAGAGTATCTACATGTCATACCACAGTGTCCTGATTAGGACATGGTGCTCTAAGCAAACAACATATCTTGCTATTTTAGACTTCCAAGTGCACTCTGGGTCTAGGCTTAAGTTACTCTGAGAAACATTGTTGTAAGGAGAGGGATAGGGGACAAATCCTTTACCACCAACCTTCTTTATCCTTAGGCCTAGGATTCCACCAATATGCTCATGGTTCATTCAGGTAATGATTATGGCAACTCCTTACAGATGGCCCATAGCCCCAGAATAGATTAGAATAGATCACCATAGTAGCAAGCCCCCTTCTTCCTGAGTTATTTTATCCACCCAACATAAATACCTTCTGGTTAGTGTTCCTGCTTCCTGTGGGCTTGTGATTCCTTAGATCACCTTTCCTTTCCCATAAGTTAGACCTTGGTGAATTGCAGAGCTGGAATGAATATCAAAATAGAGCCAATTGCATGAACCAATTCAATTTAATTTAACAGGCATTTATTAAGTAGATGACATTAAACAATTACCATCATGTGCACGCTGGAACCAGCTCAAACTGGCTTAGTAGAGGATATTTAAAATTTTCAGTGTGGGCATTTGAACCTCAGAAACTGGCAAATGCTGCAAATCAGAGAGATTGGTGTTTTGTTGACTATTTAGATTTAAAAATATGGTGAAGAAAATGTTAACAATGTATATTAAACTTAGAAGTGTGTCCTCCATATATTTTTTTTCTTGAAGAGATTATTGTTAAACATTTGCCACCATTAAACACTTAATATGTGTACCATGCTAGACACTGGGGAAGATATGACACAGCTCTTAATCTTACAGAGCTCATAGTTTGGCAGGGGATTAAGATGCATTACACAGTTATGATACACAATAACATATGCTAAGTATTTTAGAAAGGTTTGGAACAAAGTAGATCTTAACATCCTAAAGCAAGAAGCAGAAGGGACCTGAGAGGTCATTGTCCAACCTCTCTGATTTTACAGATTCAATTCTATGAGCATTTATTAAGCACCTACTATGTTCCAGGCACTGTGTCAAGCTCTGGGGATACAAATAACAAAAAGAGACAGTCTCTGCCCTCACAAAGCATATTACAATCTGTGAGGGAAGACAATGTACAAAGGAAGCTTAAAAGGGAGGAAGGAGCAATAGACACCTAGTTTAGTTTCCTATTGTTCCCTGGAGTCAAAGCCAAAAAGTGCAGCTTACAGAAAACAGAATTACCAAGAGGGTTGTGAGCCTTCTATAAAGGAAGACTTTGGGAGCAGTATAATGCTCCACCCTCCAAATTTTGGATAAGATTGACTTACTTAGACACAAGAAGATTAAGTGACTCATTCAGGGTCATACAAGTGGTAAAGGAGATCTGGGATCTGAACTCAGGTCCTATGAAGTGTTCTTTCTACCACATCACATCATATGTGAAAGTTTGTAACTGATGTGAATATGCAAAATGC
The DNA here is from genome assembly GCF_011100635.1 of Trichosurus vulpecula. Classification (NCBI taxonomy): domain Eukaryota; kingdom Metazoa; phylum Chordata; class Mammalia; order Diprotodontia; family Phalangeridae; genus Trichosurus; species Trichosurus vulpecula. The sequence continues at coordinate 390,497,838 of NC_050573.1, read as the reverse complement.
TCTTTTAGAACCATTTGTTAAGTCATTATTCAACCGTGTCCAACTCTTCATGGCCTCATTTGGGGTTTTCTTGGCAAGGACACTGGAGTGGTTTGCCATTTCCTTCTTTGGCTCATTTTACAGATCAGAGAACTGAGGCAAACAGGGCTGAGTGACTTGCCCATTGTCACACAGCTAGTAAGTGTTGGAGGTCAGATATGAACTCAAGATGAGTCTTCCTAAATTCAGGCCTGGCACTCTATCCAGTATCCACCTAGCTGCCTTTTAGAAGCGTTTAGGGAATATTTAATTTACTGCTTGGCCCATCTGACAACTGCTCTGTGTTCTAAAATAGGAGTTTAGGACTGGAGAAACTATCTAAACAGAACCAAAAGTATACTAGGTGCAATGCATAGTCTTAATCACTCAATCAACACACAAGAATTTACTATTTCAATCAATCAGTCAACAAGCATTTTTAGCTTAGTGCTGGGGAAACAAGAAAAAAACAAAAACAAAAGAAAATATTCCCTGCCCTCAAGGAATTTGTGTTTATCGAATACCTCATGTGCCTAGTGGAAGATTTAAAAAAAGAAAAGAACCCAGTCTCACGGGAGTTAGCAATCTTACTAGGAACATTTGATTTGCACATACTAATGGAGCTATATACTCAGCATTTTTTTCCCGTGTAGAATGAACCTCACCAACCATGCCTGGATCAAGTAGCATAAAATCCACTTTTTGAGACAAACTCATTGGTGGGGGAAGAGAGACTCTAGAATACAGTGACCAGTGTGGGGGAGACATAGATGCTAGAACAATGGGTCTCAGGGACAAAGATCTCAGGGCACCTTGAAGTCAGCAATGGGAAGGCTCCCCAGGGTGCTGCAGGCCCTGTGCCATGCAACAACTTCCTCCTGTTACCAATTGCTCTCACTGCCCCTAAGCTCAGTTGTTTCTGAGCTGCAGAAGAGCTTGAGTATTATCAGTGACTTCTAAATTTTTGTGCCCTGGGGCAAAGCCCTAATCAATTTGACTTAGTTTTATGACTCTGCATAGTTATAACCAGTGTTGATGATCATGGTTTTAGATTGTCCTGAAGAAAACCAGATAACTAGATGAAGTTTCAAAAGATATTTATTCTCATGGAGGGATTTCCCACAGGTAAACCATTTCTTTTAGTCACAACAATCAACAACAGACCGGAGTATTTTACACAATATATACTTCTTTCAAGATTCAATCTTATCTAAAGAACTACCACTAGCCTACTGTTCTCTTACCTTTCTGTAGATCTTTTGTTTCTCCATCCTTGTTCTCTTCTTTTTTCCCCTTTGATTTATTCTATAACTCTTCTTCTGTCACTTCCCTGATGAATTTTCCCAACTCCTGCTTTAGTCCTCAACCCCATCCTAGAACCATCATTTGGACAGTGAGTATCACTTGGGTGCAAAGTGATGGAATAACTTAGTGTCCCTTTCTATGGAATTAAACTTCTTCTTAGGTCTTAGTAGGAGCTTTACTTCTTGCAACTGATCATTCTTTTCCAAGCCTCTTTTTACCTTCTTTTAGTAATCTACCTTAGTTCCAATCGTTAGTTGATCCTTGGCATGTTGTTCCATTCCCCACCAAACAAGGGTCAGAGACGACGGATGAAGAATTCTTCTCACAAAGGTATGGCATGTACCTGAGCAGGTTCTTGGTCAGTTCTAATTCCATCTCCAGTGCCTCCTAGCCAAGTTAGCCCAGTAGATAACATCATCACCATCACCATCACCATCATCATCATCACCAACATCACCACCACCACCACACACAAACATAAAGTTAGAGAACAATATGAGGGCTGACTGAGCATTCTAACAATTGAGAGAAAAGTTATAGTAGATGATATACTTAAAGAAGGTTTCTTCATGACAAAAGGTATATTCTTAGAATGGGAGAATCAGACCAGAATTTTTTTCTTTTTTTTTTTCTTCAGAAAGCAAATGTATGGCTTCACTCACCATCTCTATGATTTCTCAGGCAAAACACTTTTGCCTGATCATCACTCCCTAATATACATTACAAATGTAAGCTCCTTGTGGACAAGTACTGTTCTACTTTTTATATTTTATACACCCTGTGCTTAGTATCTAGTGTTTGGCACACTGTGAGTGATTAATAAATATTTTGATTTATTCAAGTTTCAGAATTGGCTCAATTTTGAGGAATCCGTATTAATAGGCACAGGAAACACAAGATAATATCTCTATCAAATTGGTGAAATTTGCTTTCTCCCCCCTCTTAATCTTGATTTAAATTATGTGCATAGTGAGTGGGGGGGGAGAGAAGGAAGGGGAAGGACAGAAGCTCATTGGCATTTCTCACATCAGTTAGTAATCTCAGCTATTCTCTCTTCTTTGTTTTGTGTAAAATTTAATAACCAAGGACTAAAGAGGGCCAGCAGTTTCCTCTGTATCAGCAAAAAGTTCATACTCTCAAGGGTTACTTTTTTTCTTCCCCTGGCCTACCTTAGACTCTTTCTTTTTTCCTGAAAAACTTTAATTAGATAAACATGAATAAAAGGATAATGACCAGTACTGTAAAAGCAATGTCTCAAATACTTTATCCAATAGATGCTCCCAGCAACTCTACAGGGAGACTACAGGAGTTTATACTGGATCATAGTTTTAGAGTTGTAAGGGATCTCAAAGGTCATATGGTCAAACCCTCTCATTTTCCAAATGAGGAAAATGAAACCCAGAGAGATTAAGTGACTTACTTGAGGTGCCATAGGTAATAAGTGAAAAGAAGCTGTCCCCAAGTCCTCTGAATTAAAAGTCAGCACTCTTTGTACTATATCAAGAATGCTTTATTAAAAAGATAACCACTTTCTCATTTTCCAGAATTCCCTTCAGAGAATGTCCCCTTTCTCTAACCTTTTTGTCAAAGCATTGCTTATTTTCAGCAAATTCCATCACTCCAGAAATCCAAATCCCAAGTCATGTGATAGCAGAAAAGGGAAGATTCATTCTGCAATATGTTTGTCTTGTTAACTGTCTGCCAGGGCTATTACAGGGAGAGAAAACTGAAAATTTCAATCTGTGACCATATGTCCCATGTAAATCCCTTCTCATCGACATCCAGGGAATAATCTCTCTCTCTCTCTCTCTCTCTCTCTCTCTCTCTCTCTCTCTCTCTCTCTCTCTCCCTCCCTCCCTCCCTCCCTCCTCCCTCTCTCTCTCTCTCTCTCTCTCTCTCTCTCTAACTTGTCTTTTTAAATTATGCTGAAAGTTTGCTCATATTTTCGAGGGAAAAAATGCTCTTTCTCTTTTAGTTCCCCATTCACTGTTTTCTGTATCTGTATCATCTTTCATGACATTCTGGCAACACCTCTGCATCTACTCAATGGTCAAAGATAGTAACTACCATATTTTTTTTTCCTTCAGAAAATCACTTCTTTCACATCTTAGGTCATATTTTAATAACTCTCTGGCCACCAACATCACTGTCCCCCACCCACTCAGCAGTAATGAGAGTGAAACCACAGCTGTTGAGTATAGTGCTCTCTAAGGCTATTCTCACTGTCAGTGAATGAGATGTCTTCATCATCTACCCTAGGCATGGGGGAGCTTGCTACAATCATCTTCCACTGCCATGTTCTCCTGCCTCTGGCATGGCCTCACCAGCACTAGGAAAGTCAGATTAGCTCATGGTCTGTGGCAATACAGCAACTACAGATCATCTGATTGATTTGCTCTTGAACATGAAAAATTCCAACAAGCTCAGCAGCTCTTTATGACATCTGGCAAACACTGCAAATTCCTTCCAGCTCTATTCACAGAGCTGGGCCTTTTCCTGCCTTAAAAGCAGCCCCAGCTCCTCAATTACCTTCTGCCCTTATTTCTGTCTTGCCAGTTCCCCTTTTATTTCTCTCTTCACCAGAATACTAGGGGAAGCGTCCTGGCAAGAGTTTAGACCATAAGCTTCAGGATACATGGGGCAGTCCCAACGGTGATTTGACTCAGAGAGAAAACTAGTACTTATTCTATGGCTAGTGGAATCTTAGTTCAATTTCTACTGTTATCAATGTGGAAAAAGAGGGCATCAAATGAAGAAACATACCCTTATTAATGTCTTCCAGAGATAGGAGTGGAATGAGGGCAAGATTAGGCACCCAACATATGATGGGTCAGAAAAATTTCCATTATTTCAGGCTATTAAGGAAGCATTTCATCTTTTACTGCCATCTTATCATCTAACCAACAATAATAATAATAATAATGATGATATAGGACAAAAGCCACTACTGCTTCCTATTCACTTCTTGAGAAAATGTCCTCTAATATTTCTCCCCAAATGTTGAGGAAAATATTTCCTGGTCTAGAGTCTGTTCTAGGAGGGGAAACTTTTCAGGGCCTCAGCTCTTAAGATCAAAACCCAAGGACGCTATGCTGCTGGGGGGAGTAGGGTAGTCACTTCTGTAGAACATGCTTCAAGTCTGTTGTGGAACAAAACACTATAACTTGAAATCAATGAATTAAATTCAGTCCAAAGAAAACTCAAGAAATAAGGGGAGGGAGGCTAGAAGGAGGTTTACTTCAAGCTTGATAGTCCTAAAGAAAGAAATATTTAGTTTGTGCAGCTTTATTATTTTAATCCCTCGGTTTTCCCTGGTTTTGCTGGCTTCATGTTTGACTAGACTAGTCACAAAGACTAAGAACCTTGTAACTAAAAATGACTGTGAATTCACAGGACCAGAATCTTCCCCAGAAAAAAAATTTCTGGAGAGGGATCAGGAAGAGGAAATGGGTTTCAAAAGGTCACATCTGTAGGACCAATTCCTCTTACTCACACTCAAGCCATCTTCTGTGTCTCATCCTTTTGATAATGGGAAATGCACCATGGGTTCCATTTCCTCACACATTGGGGGTGAAATCCCACAGCTATGTGGTGTCTGTATAGAAAGAAAGCCTTAATTATTAAAAGCTGGATTTTTGTTTCAGCATACCAAACAATATTAAATTCAATCCCTTTCCCTGTATATCTGTAATGTCAGATATTGAAAAATGGCAAGAGGGAAAGCAACTAGCGCTTTTCTCACCCCTGGCACTGATTTTAGGGCCATTGACACTAATACTGCTTCAATCACATGGAATCATTACAGCTTATTACCTTGTTAGCAAGTTTAATTGAAATTAAAAAAGCTTCCCAATGACACCCAACACTTACTGTGATCTCTCCAGCGTTTACTTCACACTGATGTCCATTTCCAGCAAAAGGAAGTGTCACAGCCCCAGTTAGATTCAGGGTACCTTTAATACCAGTTACCTCGGGTGGCTAACAACTCTGCTCTCTGTAGAATCATAGGACCATAGCTTTGTAGAACCTCAGAGGACGTCTAATACAACCCATTCAATTTGCAGATAAGAAAACTGAGACCCATTTTTATATGCTGGTAGTGTTCTCCTCCTACACTGTAGCCTGGTTTCTTCTCCTCCCACTCTTCTCTACTCTATTGTGGGCTGTATATATCTGCCTCACACTGGTGTCGACAACAGAGCAGTATTAGCCCGACCTCAGCTGGGGCGGGGGTGCCTAGTACACCACATACCCTAGCTACTTATAGTACTGATTTAAGATCTGATATAGGATGATCAAAGGACTCTAGATCTAAAGTTGGAAGGAAATTTAGTGGGTATTTAGACCAACCTACTTATGCTATAGATGAGAAAACTGAGGACCATCCTCTCAACATTCTTTTTGGGTTTTTTTTCCCCCAGGAGATTCTTCTAAGATACTTTAGATATTCATGTCTATTCTGCTTGTTCCTAAGCAGAAATTTCTGATGCTCAATTTATTTCTAATTATATGGGGAGGAAAATTATGTCCCCAGAAATAGAAGTGGAGATTATTTCAGTATTGTATGATGGGGGAGGTCTATTTTCAAGCAGAGCAACATAGAGCAAATTTCAACTCTTTTTGATCACTCTTCCCTTTTTTTCTTCTCCCCCTGCCCCACATATTTATCCAGGTAAATTTCCATGAAAATGAAAATCAAAGTCAATCTTTAAGGCAAAAATAAGTCACAATAGGACAGTATTAGGTAGATATTTTGGAAGATCTGTCCAGTCCTCCCTTTCAGCTCTCTGAATGTGGAGATTTGCAGTTTTATTTTCCATATGTATATGAGCTTCAGCTCTCTCTCTCTCTCTCTCTCTCTCTCTCTCTCTCTCTCTCTCTCTCTCTCTCTCTCTCTCTCTCTCTCTCTCTCTCTCTCTCTCTCTCTCTCTCTCTCTCTCTCTCTCTCTCTTTTCCCTACCAGTCAGTAAAGCTAGACCCTTCTCTCCCAGCACAGCTACCTTGAATCACTATCCAGCCATCAATATCAAGAAAACCAAGGTCCAGACTCAATATGCTTTAGGTTCAGCTAGATTTACAATAACCAAGTATGACCATTTCTGCTGTTTTATTTAACATTGAGTTCCCTCACATCCCTTGTCTGAAAATATAGACTATAATATCTGACTCTTTATTACTTCACAGAGGTGTTGACAGCTGATTTATTTATAAACTAAACAAAACACCTCATTCAAGTATTATGAACTCTGAGAATCAAATGCAATACAAATAGAAGAAATTATTTCATCAATATAATTTTTACATTTTTCCCATCGAGCTAGCAGGTGCTTTGAAGTTAGCAACTGTGATTTATCACGTTGGACAGTATTTCCTTAATATTTACCTCTAGTTATTATCACCTAAAATAGAAGTCCACCCTTGATAGATTAACTGCTGTTGCTACATAAAATATTGGATGAAGGCTATATTTGTTTAGAAAAAAATTCTGAGTTATGTTTCTAATTTAATCGAAAGAAAATTATTACTCAGCTTATGAAATTTAAACTCTTCAGAAACAGAAGCTGACATGAGTGACTATGCTTCCCAGGAGATGAGGACCTGATGGACTCTATCCTAGTATAAACCCAACATAAATGGGAGAAATTGTGACAATTAGAATAAAAGGTGAGCTGGAATTCTAATGTTTGACCTTTTAGTGGCTATAATTTATGCCCTAGATCTTAATTCTGCCATAGAGGTCTAGTACTACTATATAGAGTACATCTTTGCATCAAGTATAGATCCCACTCATAGCACAAATGGGCATGATAGGGATATCAGGAGCATCAGCCTAGGTAGTACAGATTGAGGACTGGACCAGAAATTAGGAGGACATGAGTTTGAATTCTGCTTCAGATGCTTAATAATAGTTGTTATGACTTTAGGCTAGTTATTTAAGCACTCTATCTCACTGACTTCACTTGTAAATAAAAATGTTGGACACAATGGCCTTTAAGCTCTAAATCAGCATAGTACCCTGAACACAATGTTATTGTTGGTTGTTTAGTCATTTGCAATCATGTGCTACTCTTTGTGACCCCATTTGGGGTTTTTTTGCAGCTCATTTTATAGCTGAGGGAACTGAGAACAAACAGGGCTAAGTGATTAGCCCAGGGTCACGTAGCTGTAAGTGTCTGAGACCAGAGATGAACTCAGGCTTTCCTGACTCCAGGCCTAACACTCTATCCACTGTGCTACCTAGCTGCACCTTCAACACAATGCCATGCGATAAATGTTTGTTGACTTGACTGAATACTCATAAAGCTCAGAGTTGAAGTATAAAGCTAGAACATTAGAAAAGAGATATTTTATACAGCTGTGAATAATTACACTTGGTTTTGAAATGGAGAATTTGGAGGGTAGTCTTAGAATGGATTGTATCATATGTGTTTATGATATATAATGAAATATATCAACCAATAGTTAAACATTTATTAAGTAGTTACTATGTGCCAGGCACTGTACTAAGTGCTGGGGGATACAAAAAAAGGCAAAAGACAGTCTCTACTCTCAAGAAGTTAAAAACCTAATGAAGGAGATAACATGCAAACAAACATATACAAAGCAAATCACATACAGGATAAATAGGAAATACTTAACAGAAGCAAGGCACTATAATTAAAAAGGATTGGGGAAAGCTGCTTGGGGAAAGTGGGGTTTTAGTTGAAATATAAAGGAAGCCAGGCAGACTCACCAATAGGCTATTGCAATAATCCAGGCGTGAGGTGATAAGTGCCTGTACGAGAATGATACCAATCTCAGAGGAAGAAAGGGCTATATTTGAGAGATACTGAAAGGGTGAAATTGACAGCCTTTGGCAACAGCTTGGATATGGGGGTGGAGTGGGTTGAGAGATAGGAAGGAGTCCAGGATGACTCCTAGGTTGTGAGTCTGAGGGACTGGGAAGATGTTGCCCTCCACAGTAACAGGAAACTTAGGAGAAAGGGAGGGCTTAGGGGGAAAGATAATGAGTTCTGTTTTGAACATGAGTCCAGGGAGCACAATGAGTGTAAGATGTATACCATACATACAGTTTGAGATGTCTGAAAGGTAATGAGAGAGGTGAGATTGGAGGTCAGCAGAGAAATTGGGGCAGAATAAGTAGATTTGAGAATCATCATCATAGAAGTGGTAAATTCATGGAAGCTGATGGGATCACCAAGTGAAGTAGTATAAAGGAAAAAGAAAAGGGGGTCCAGGACAGAACACTGTGGGATACCTATGGTTAGAGGGTGTGACGTGGAAGAAGATCCAGCAAAGGAGATTTAGAAGGAGCAGTCAGGTAGATAGGAGAAAAAGCAGGAGAGAATGGTGGCCCTAAAACCTAGAAAGCTGGGAGTATCAAGGAGAAAAGCGTGGTCAACAGTGTCAAGGCTGCAGAGGGGTAAAAAAGAATGAGGACTGACAAAAGACCATCGGATTTGGCAACAGAGATCATTAATCACTTTGGAGAGAGCAGTTTCAGTGGAATAATAAAAGAAGCCAGAGAGTGATCAGAGAGAAAGAGGAGGCACCTATGTAGATGGCCTTTTTAAGGAGTTTAGCTACAAAGGTCAGAAGTGATATAGGATGATAGCACGGATGGAAGGGTCAAGTGAGTTTTTTCAGGATAGGGGAGAGACATTGTAGGCAGTAGGAAATGAGCTAGTAGAGAAGGATTAAAAATAAGTGAAAGAGTGGGGTTGATAGAGGGGGCAAAATATTGGAGGAGACAAGTTGGAATGGGATCACTTGAATAAGCAGAGGGCTCAGTCTTTGTAAGGAATAAGAACATTGCATCATATGAGACAGAGGAGAAGGAGAGAGAGAGTAGCAGAAGGCACTAGAATGACAGGAGATGAGCAAGAGGGGAGGAGAGGAAGTTCATAGTAAATATAGATTTCTTCTATAAAATATGAGTCAAGGTTCTCAGCTGAAAGTGTAGGGGAAGGGAGAGCCATGAGAGGTTTGAGGAGGGATGAAAAGAGTTTGGCAGAAGCATTGTGGAGGGTGGGAGCATGAGTTGATAAGGGAGGTGTAATAAGATTGCTTAGCAGCAAATGAGAGTCAAGGTGAGGTTATATAACATAAATTTGTAGTTGACTTAGTCAAAATAGTTGCATAATTTTCTCCACCTTCATTCAGCAACACATATAATGAAATATAAAATAGACCATATAATAATTTTTAAATTCAGGATGTTGCCAGAATCTTTAGAGTACTATTCCTTTAAACTAAATTTTACTGGAGCTAACATGGCCTAGCAGCAGGAAGCACCATAGCTCGATTCTTCCAACACAACTCATCCATGAAGATCTAAAAAGCATACCAGACTATTTCCAGATCAGGAAATCCAAGAAAAAAAAATCAGTGAGTCATTTTCTAGAGCTCAGATCAACTTAGGGAGACAGAGAGGTCTGTAGGTAGTGGGGACTGGGGTCTGACCAGTGTTACTATGCAGAGATTCCAGTGCCTAAGAACTGAAAGGAGACTGTGAACTGGGCCAAGAAACACCAGGGAAGGAAAAACGTCCCCAAGGAATACTTAAGTTATGTAGTATCTGGGAACAGATGATGATTGGCATCTCTGTCACTATATAGTTCTGGGTCACAAATCCAGGGATTGACTGAGCAAGGGACATGCAGCCAGAAGTGATTTTTAGAGGTTAGAAGCAGTTGTAGGCTGTTTGTTGTTTACTGAATGAAGAACAAGTTCAGAGGCAAACAGTAGTTGTGCGATTCTAAACTCAGGAACAGAGCAGGGATTCAGTTTTTTAGCTTCAAGTCCATTCTGAAGCCTGCAGTGGAAGAACTGGAATCCCAAACAAAAGAAAAGAAACAATTCTGTCATTCTGCATATGCAGAGCTTGGAGCATGGCACAAGAGAATGCAAGAAAAAAATCCTGCCTGAATATTAGAATGGACCAAATAGAAGCTAATGACTCCATGAGACATCAAGAAATATTAAATCACTTCAAAGACTTAAAATAGAAGAAAATAAAAGGTATCTCATTGCAAGAACAACTAGCCTCAAAACAAGATTGAAGAGGAAAAAAAAAAACCTTAAGAATCATTGCACTACCTGAAAGCCATGACCAATTTTTTTTTAAAAAAAGCCTAGACATTATATTTCAAGAAACCATAAAAAATATTTTCCAGATCTCTTGGGACCAGGGAACAAAGTAGAAATAGAGAGAATTCACTAGTCACCTCCTGAAAGAAATCCTAAAATGAAAACTCCCACAAATATTATGATCAAAATCCAGAGTTTCTAGGTCAAACAAAAAATACTACAAGAAGCCTGAAAGAAATAATTCAAATGACAAGAATCCACAGATGGGATTACACATGATTTAACAGCCTATATAAAGAAATCAAGAACTGAAATTCCATAAAACAAAAGATCTAGGCTTACAGTCAAGAATAACTTACCTAGAAAAACTAACATGAGCCTTAAAAGAATATGATGACTCTTTAAAGAAATAGAGGACATCCAAGGATTCCTGATGAAGAGACCAGAGCAGCACAGAAATTTTGAAATACAAGGACAGAAGCCAAGAGAAGCATAAAAAAGTTAAATGAGGAAGCAGAACCAAAATGGTGAAAAAGTACAAAGCAATATAGCCAAGCTGCTTTCCTTAAACCTTGTTCAAATGCACTTATAAAATGCATCAAGTTAAATCCTGTTTGGAAAATTCATAAAAAGTCAGAGCATGTCATTTGTCTAGCCAAGTTCAGGATATGGCAACAGAAAGGTCTTGCAGACACTAGAGATGTATTTGGGAAAGAAATATCTGTGCATAGAGCTTTCCAACACTCTGAGAGAAGCTGTGCACAAGGGTATGAAAAGGTCCTAGACCTATACTGGTACATCACTAAAGCCATACCAAGTTACCACAGTGGAGGCAGGTGCCAATTGGCAGTTTTGTCCCTCTTCCTAGTTCCAGGTCACAGATCCAGGACATAATGAGAAGGGTAACTGCACACAGGGATGACATTCCCAGAAAAAGGAAATTCAGAAGCAATATGCAGCAGTATGGCCTCAGCCCTGGAAATAGAGTGGGATCACAGATCTAGCATCTAGTGCAGCCTGCAGAGGAATCACCAAGGTAGAAATCCCAGACAAAAGGGGAGCTTACAATTCCATCACTCTGAACCAACAGAGCTTTATAGCTAGATGATACTGATTAAGTCTAAGAGCTTTCTGATGTTGCTCAGGCTAAGACTTAGGTCAGCATCTTGCAGAGCTCAAACTAGGGGCAGTGATCAGACCACTTTTGTAGCACAAAAAGCTTGCACATCTCCAGCCAGAGCTGGCTCTGAGATCTTGGAATAACATGACACTCAATACCCCAAGAAGCAGCAACAGAACCAGCCCAGATCTTCCCTCCAGAAGTATAACAAAGTGGTAGCATCAAGTCCAAAGTCAGGAAGCAGTCTAGAAGAATGAGCAAACAAACAGACAAACAGAATATCACCCTAAAGAGCTATTATGATGTCAGGGAAACAAAAGACAGAAATCCAAAAAAAGAGAATGACTCCAAAACATCTGCAAGCAAAGCCTCCGAGAAAAATATAGTTTGGGCACTGATTCAACTAGAATTCCCAGAAGAGATGATGCATTTTTTAAAAAAATGAAGTAAAATGATATTATAAATAAAATTCAAGTACAAGAGGGAAATATAGAAAAGAAATGAGAGCTGTGGAGAGAAAGAAAGAATTATAAAGAGAAATAACAGCTTGGCATAAGAGATATAAAACTTTGCTCAAGCAATACACTCCCTGAAAATTAAAATGGACAAATAGGAGCCAGTTACCCCACAAGGCAACAAGAAATAGTAAAACAAAATCAAGAGACTGAAAAAGATAGAAGAAAATGTAACATATAGGAGGGAAAGGGTAACCAAGAAAAGAGTTTGAGGAGAAAAAAATAAGAATCATTGAATTGTAAGAATGTCACAACCAAGAAAAAGAACCTAGATAGCATATTTCAGGAAATCAAAGGAAAACTGCCCAGATCTGTTCAAATCTGAGAGCAAAACGAAAATATAAAACAGTCCACCAGCTACCTTTTGAAAGAAATCCTAAAATGGAAACTCCCAGGAGCATCGTAGGCAAAAATCTAGAGTTTCTAGGTCTAAAAAATATACAGCAAGCAGTCAGAAAGAAAGAATTCTAATATGTAGGAGTCACAGTTCAAGATCACACATGATTTAGTAACCACTATTATAAAGAAGCAGAAAACTTGAAATATAATATTCCAGGAGGTGAAGAATAGAGAATTATAGCCAAGAATAGCTTACCCAATAAAGCTGAGTATAATGCTACAGTGAGGGAAATGAACTTTTAATGAAATAGAGGACTTTTAAATATTCCTGATGAAAAGACCAGAATTGCATAGTAACTTTGAAGTTCAAACACAAAAATGAAGAGAAACAATAAGGGAAATGTGGGAAGACATATGAAATGATGCATAGTAAAGTGAACAGAAATAGGAGAACAATTATGTAATGACAAAAATATGGTACAGGCAACCAACTTTGAAAGAATAGGATTTCTGTTCAGCATCATCTGAGACAAGTTCAGAGGATTAATGATGAAATATACTATCTAACTCCTGACAGAGAGGTGAAGCACAAAGTGCAGAATAAAATAAACATTTTTGACATATCCAATATGGAAATTTATTCTGATAGACTGTACATGTTTGTAATGTGTTTAGCTTTTCTTTTGTTTACAATTGGGGAGGGGTTAGATGCCATGGTGAGAGGGGATTTTTTTTTTTGCTAATTGAAACAAAATATAATTAAGCAAAACAAAAAAGTAACTGAGCAGTCATAAGGGACTGAACAAGGATAAACTGCTTATATTCTAATATGGGAAGATGATGTATCTATCCCCTCAGAACTTTATCATTATCTGGGGTCGTAGAGAGAGTCTAATCAGGCTGAGAGCCTCAGAGTGATTTTATTATGTTTTGATGATGTTAGAACAAGTATGGAAAGGATGGAGAAGAGGAATACACTAGGAGAGGAGGGGAGAAGAGAAGAAAATGGAGGAAATTATCTTTTATAAATGAGATGCACAATTAGAAATATATGCAAATACAAAGGAAAAGAGAGGGAGCAGGTGAAACTTGAATCTCACTCTCATCAGAACTGGTCAAAGGAGGGAAGAATATACACATAGTTTGATACAGAAATAAATTTTTTCAATAGAGATATACAAGTGAAAGATCCCAAGCTCCTTGAAGACAGGGATTGTCTTTTGCCTCTTTTTGTTTCCCCAGTGATTAGCACAGTGTTTGGCACACAGTATATTTAGTAAATTCTTATTGATTGATTTGATTAAGGGAAAGGGTAGAATAATGGGGAGGAATATTAAGGGGAGGGAAGTACTCACAGGAAAAACTCTGTTAGAGGGACATGGAAACAGAAAGAAAAAAGGTATATGAGAATAGAATGGAGGAAAATACACATTTAATAATAACTATGAATGTGAAAAGTATAATCTCATTCACAAAATGAAAGAAGATAGAAGAGTGGATTAAAAACCAGAATCCAACTGTATGTTGTTTACAAGAATTAAACTTGAGACAGAAAGATACACATATGATTAAATTAAGGGACTGGAACAGAAGCTATTTTGCTTCACTTGAAGTAAAAAAAAAAGTAAAGGTAGCAATTAGAATGTCAAACATAGCAACAGCAAAAATAGTCCTCATTAAAAGAGATAAACATGGAAACTACATTTTGCAGAAAGATACCATAAACGTTGAATTAGTATCAATATTAAACATATAGGCACCAAATGACAAAGCATCTAAATTCTTAATGGAAAAATTAATTGACTTATAGGGACAAAAAGAAAGTAAAATTATAGTAGTGGAGGACTTCGATTTACCCTTTCAGAACTAGATAAATCTAACTGAAAATAAATAAAAGATTTGACAAAGATTTTAGGAAAAATTGATATAATAGACCTCTGAAGGTTATTGAATGGGACTAGAAAGTAGTTTACTTTGTTCTGAGCTGAGTATGGCACTTTAAAAATTGATCATGTTAGGGTCATTAAAAATCTCACAAATGAAATGAGAAAAGCAGAAATAGTAAACATATCTTATAGACCATAATTCAATAAAAATATATTAAATAAAGGGTTACATTATGTTACATTACATTATATTAATTATATTACAAATAACTTAATCCTAATGATCATATGGATAAAAAATTAATAGAAATAATTGAAAATTAAAGTAAAGATAATAATGATGAGAAAAATATCAAAATTTTAGGGATGTAGCCAAAGAAGTATTTAGGGAGAAATTTATATCCCTAAACACTCTCATCAATAAAAGACAGAAGGAACACATCAAAGAATTGGACATTCTTCTAAAAAACTCTAGAAAACCAACAACTTAAATTCTCCCAATTAAACATCAAGGTGTAAATCCTAAAAAAATCAAATAATATTATCAAACATTTATATTGCATTTACTGTGTACCAGGCACTATGCTAGCACTTTATAATTATTTTCTCATTTGATCCTCACAACCACCCTGGGAAGTAAGTGTTATTATAATCCTTATCTTGCATATGAGGAGACTGAGGCAGACAGAGGTTAAGTAACTTGAGGACAGATTTGAAATCAGGTCTTACTGACTACAGGCCCATTGCTCTATCTACTGTGCTAATAGATTGACAAATTTGAAAGCCAAATTCCACTGAATCAATTTTTTAAAAACTTAAATTAAGAGCTGTTAAAAAATGAAATTCATGAACCATTAGCTAGTTGATTAAAAAAAAGGAAAAAATTACCTTTGTAAAAAATGAAATAGATGAATTCATAACCAATGAAGGAGAAATAAAAATAGATCATATGGAGCCATTTTGCCCAATTCTATACTACTGACTACCTAAGTGAAATAAATAAATATTTATAAAAATATAAACTGCCCAGGTTAATAGAATAGGAAATAGAGGACCTAAATAAGCTATAACAGAGGAAGAAATTGAACAAACCATAAAAGAATTCCAAAAAGAAAAACTATAGAACAATCTATAGTTTTTCTTTCCCTGTTTTGACTCTCCCTAGTTTAGATATCAAGACTACATTTGCGTCATAGAAGGAATTTAGCTGGAACATTCCTTTTCCCATTTCTTTAAGCAGTTTATGAAGTAATGGAACTTTTTATTCTTTAAATATTTGGTATCATTCCCTCTGAAATCCATTTAATTTTTTTTCCTTTTTGGAATTCTTTTATGGTTTGTTCAATTTCTTATATTACAGGTTATTTAGGTATTTTTTTAACATTTGAAAAGTACCTTTCCCATGAATGTTTTATGAAAAACTTACCAATGAATATTAATGCAACCTAATAAACTTCCTTAATACATATTTAGACTTTGATTTAAATAAATAAAATATCATAGAAAGAGGTAACAGCATAGGGAAGGGTTGGCCTCAAAACAAGGTATCTAGCATGAACTGCCTGGACGACTGTGGGAAAGTCATTTAACCTCTTCGCATTCTAGGCAACTTTGTTGCAGAGATGACGATCTCCATTGATAGAGGGAGTTTTCTCTCAAGACTTCAGGAGTCTAATCCTTACTCTTATGTTAATTAGTGAAGACTCTATTCCTCTGGTTCTGCTTTGGTCCTTTTTTGCAGTCTTTCATACATATCAACACTGTTGAGCCTGACAGTAGCCATATAAGGGCACAAGATCACAGATTTAGAGTTGAAAAGGACCTGAGAAATCATATCTACACTAAATTTATTTGGAGAGGGTGGTGTATATATAGTATAGATTGGGGGCAGGTAGGTGAGACAGTAAATAGAGCATTGAATCTGGAGTCAGGAAGATCTGAGATCAAATCCAGCCTCAAAGACCCACTAGCAGCATTATCCTGAACAAGTGACTTAACCATTTATCAATTGTAGAATGGCTTATATTCTTATAAATTTGACTCAGTTCTCAATATATTTTAGAAATGAGGCCTTTATCAGAGACACTAGTTGCAAAAATTCTTTCGCAATTTTCTGTTTCCCTCCTAATCTTGGATGCATTGCTTTTGTTTGTGCAAAAACTTTTCAATTTAATGTAATCAAAATTACCCATTGTGCATTTCATACTGTTCTCTAACTCTTGTTTGGTCATGAATTCCTCTGTTGTCCATAAATCTGACAAGTAGACTATTCCTTGCTGTCCTAATTTTCTTATAGTATCAGCCTTTATATCTAAATCACATACCCATTTGGCCTTTATTTTGGTACGTGGTACAAGATGTTGGTCTATACCCAGTTTCTTCCATACTATTTTCCAGTTTTCCCAGCAGTTTTTGTCAAATAGCTGGGGTCTTTGGGTTTATCAAACAGTATATTACTATAGTCATTGACTACTGTGTCTTGTGTACTTAATCTCTTCCACTGATCCACCACTCTATTCTTAGCCAGTACCAAGTAGTTTTGATACTTGCTGCTTTATAATATAATTTAAGATTTGTTATGGCTAGGCCACCTTCCCTAACATTTCTTTTCATTAATTCCCTTGATGTTCTGGACCTTTTGTTTTTCCAGATGAATTTTGTTCTTAATTTTTCTAGCTCTATAAAATAATTTTTGGTAGTTTGATTGGTATGGCACTGAATACGTAAATTAATTTAGGTAGAATTCTCATTTTTATTATATTACCTTGGCCTACCCATGAACAACTGATGTTTTGCCAATTATTTAGATCTGACTTTATTTGTGTGAAAAGTGTTTTGCAATTGTGTTCACGTAGTTCCTGGGTTTGTTTTGACAGGTAGACTCCTAAATATTTTATAATGTCTACAGTCACTTTAAATGGAATT
This sequence comes from Trichosurus vulpecula, assembly GCF_011100635.1. Lineage (NCBI taxonomy): Eukaryota > Metazoa > Chordata > Mammalia > Diprotodontia > Phalangeridae > Trichosurus > Trichosurus vulpecula. The sequence continues at coordinate 390,480,640 of NC_050573.1, read as the reverse complement.
TCTCTTCCTTTCTCTTGTTTTTAGGTTTTGTTAGTAACATATGGGAACTCTGAGGTTTTATATAGGTTTATTTTATATTCTGCAACTTTGCTAAAGTTGTTTATTATTTCAAATAGTCTTTTACTTGATTCTCTAGGATTCTCTAAGTATATCATCATATCCTCTGCAAAGAGGGTTGCTTAGTTTCTCCTTTGCCTATTCTAATTCCTTCAATTTCTTTTTCTTGTCTTATTGCCAAAACTAATGTTTCTAGTATCATATTGAATAACAGTGGTGATAATGAACATCATCCTTGTTTCAACCCTGATATTATTGGAAATGTTTATAGCTTATCTCCATTACATAATGCTTGCTGATAGTTTTAGGTAGATGCTACTTATCATTTTAAGGAAGGCTCCATTTATTCCTATACTCTCTAGTGTTTTTAATAGGAACAGGTATTGTATTTTGTCAAAAGCTTTTTCTGCATCTGTTGAGATAATGATACGGTTTTTATCAGTTTTGGTGTTGATATGATCAATTATGCTGATAGTTTTCCTATTATTGAACCAGCCCTGCATTCCTCATATAAATCCTACCTGATCATGATAAGTTGCAGTTCTCATGATAAGTTGCAGCAATCTTTTCGTTAATATTTTATTTTAAAATTTTGCATCTCTATTCATTAGAGAAATTGGTCTATAATTTTCTTTCTCTGTTTTCGCTCTTCCTGGTTTAGATATCAGTACAATATTTGTATCATGAAAAGAATTTGGTAAGATTTCTTCTTTGCCTATTTTCACAAATAGTCTATATAGTATTGGAATTAATTGTTCTGTAAATGTTTGATAGAATTAACTTGTAAATCCATCTGGCCCTGGAGATTTTTTCCTAAAGAGTTCTTTGATGGCTTGTTCAATTTCTTTTTCTGAGATGGGGTTATTTAAGTATTTTCCTTCCTCTCTTTTTAATCTTGGTAATTTGTATTTTTGTAAATATTCATCCGTTTCACTAAGATTGTCAAATGTTTTGGCATGCAGTTGAGCAAAATAGTTCCTAATTATTATTTTAAGTGACTCTTCATTGGAGTGAATTCACCCTTTTCATTCTTGGTACTGGTAATTTGGTTGTCTTCTTTTTAAAAAAATAAAATTAACCAAAGATTTATCTATTTTATTGTATTTGTTTTCATAAAACCAGCTCTTACTTTTATTTATTAGTTCAATAGTTTTCTTAATTTCAATTTTGTTAATCTCTCCTTTGGTTTTCAGTATTTCTAATTTGGTATTTAATGAGGGATTTTTAACATCTTATTTTTCTAGCTTTTTTAGTTGCATGCCCAATACATTGATCTCTTTCTCTATTTTATTCAAGTAAGCATTCAGAAATATAAAACATCCCCTAAGAACTGCTTTCTCTGCATCCCATAAGTTTTGGTATGTTGTCTCATTATTGTCATTCTCTTGAATGAAGTTATTGATTGTTTCTGTGATCTGTTCTTTGACCCAGTCATTCTTTAGGATTAGATTATTTGGTTTCCAATTTTTTAATCTATCTTTCCATGGCCCTTTATTACATATAATTTTTATTGCATCATGATCTGAAAAGGATGCATTTAATATTTCTGCCTTTCTACATTGGATTATGAGGTTTTTATGCCCTAGTATATGGTCAATTTTTGTGTAGGTGCCCTGTGCCACTGAGAAAACAGTATATTCCTTTCTATCCCCATTCACTTTTTTCCAGAGATCTACCATATCTAACTTTTCTAAAACTCTGTTCACCTCCTTTACTTCTTTCTTGTTTATTTTGTGGTTATATTTATCAAGTTCAGAGAGGGGAAGGTTGAAGTCCTCCCACTAGTATAGTTTTGATGTCTATTTCTTCCTGTAACTCTCTTAACTTCTCCTCCAAGAATTTGTATGCTATACCACTTGGTGCATATATGTTTAGTAATGATATTACTTCATTGTCTATGGTGCCTTTTAGCAGGATATAGTTTCCTTCCTTATCTCTTTTAATTAGATCTATTTTTGCTTTTGCATTGTCTGAGATTAGAATTGCTACCCCTGCTTTTATTTTTACTTTAGCTGAAGCATAATATATTCTACTCCAACCTTTTACCTTTACCTTGTGTGTATCCCCCTGTTTCAAATTTGTTTCTTGTAAACAACATATTGTAGGATTATGGTTTTTAATCCATTCTGCTATTCACTTTCACTTTATTGGAGAGTTCATCTCATTCACATTCTCAGTTATGATTACTATTTGTGTCTTTCTCTCTATCCTATTCCCCCCACCCCGTTTATGCGTTTATTTCTCACTTCCCCTTTTCCCTCCTCAAAAAAGGTTTGCTTTTGACCACCACTTCCCTCAATCTTCAGTGTCCTCTTTCAGCCCTCTCCTTTCCTTTTCCTTTTCTTTCCCTTTTCCCTTACTACTTCTTCCCTCCCTCCTAAACACCCCCTCCCTTTTCTTTCCACTTTCCTCTCCTGCTGCCTGTAGGGCAAGTTAGATTTCTATACCTGATTATCTTATTCCCTCCTTGAACCAAATCTGATGGGAGTAAAGTTCAAATAATGCTCATCTCCCTACCTTCTTCCCCTCTACTGTAATATGTTTTTATGCCTCTTCACTTGATGTAATTTATCCTTTTCTGCCTCCTCCTTTCCTCTTCTCCCATTACAATCTCTTTTAATCCCTTAATTAAGTTTTTTTTATCATCACATCAGTTAACTTATACCCACACCTTCTGTCTATGTATACCCCTTTTAAATGTTGTAATAAAGATATAATTCTCAAGATTTGCAAATATCATCTTCCTCATAGGGATGCAAACAGTTTGCCCTTATTAAATAACATTTTTTTTTCCTTTCCTTTTTTCCCTTTTTACACCTCTCTTAAGTCTTCTATTTGAAGATCTAATTTTTGGTTGAGCTCTAGTCTTTTCATCAGGAAGGTCTGGAAGTACCCTATGTCATTGAATGTCCATCTCCTTGCCCGAAAGATTATGCTCAGTTTTGCTGGGTAGTTGATCCTTGGTTGTAATCCAAGCTCTTTTGCCTTATGGAATATAATATTCCAAGCCCTCTGATCTTTTAATGTAAAAGCTGAAAGGTCCTGCATTATCCTGTCATTCCACAATGTTTGAATTGTTTCTTTCTGTCTCCTTGCATTATTTTCTCCTTGATCTGAAAATTCTGAAATTTGGCTACAATGTTCCTTGGTCTTTTCAATTTGGGATCTCTTTCAGGAGGTGACAGTGGATTCTTTTTATGACTATTTTACCGTCTGGTTCTAGGACCTAAGGGCAGTTTTCCTTGATGATTTCTTGAAAGATGCTGTCTAAGATCCTTTTTTTTTATCATGGCTTTCAGGTAGACCAATGATTTTTAAATAATCTCTCTTTGATCTATTTTCCAGGTCACTTGTTTTTCCAATGAGGTATTTACATTTTCTTCTATTGTTTTCATTCTTTTAACTTTGTTTGACTCATTCTTGATGTCTTATAGAGTCATTAGCTTCCACTTGCCCAATTCTATTTTTTAATGAATTGTTTTATTCACTTAGCTTTTGTACCTCCTTTTCCATTTGTCCAATTCTATTTTAAGGAGTTGTTTTCTTCAGCTTACTTTTCCCCCATTTTGTCAATTGTACTTTTAAAGGAATTGTTCAATTTTTCTTCTACTTCTCTAATTTGACTTTTAAAATCCTTCTTGAACTCTTCCAAGAAGGCATTTTGGGCTTCAGACAAGTTCATATTTCCCTTTGAGGTTTCAGATGTGGTTATAGTGACAATGCTTTCCTCTTCTGAATTTGTGTTTTGATCTTCCCTGTCCCCATAATAAGAATCTATGGTCTTTGATTTTCTGTTCCTTCTTGCTCATTGTGCTTGCCTTTTTCCTGGCTTTTAAAGTTGATCTCTGCTTCTGGGACACAGTGGGCCCTGAGCCACACTTCTTATGCTGGGGGCTAGGGGCCAAGTTATTGGCTATGTGTGTTGGGGCCTCAGGTTCTGGCAGCTGGAACCTGTAGAGGCTGTAGCTTACCTGGTGCTGAGCTAGAGTTGGTGGTGTTGGCTGGTGTGTGCAGATGCCATGTGGGGTTTTACTGCATTTCCCCCATGTTACACTGAAGCTTGTGAGTTGAGGTGTGGGGGTGGGAGTGTTCTGGCCACTGGAGGTTACCTCCTCACCAAGGGCTGCACTAGAACACAGGTAGGCTCAGCCTCTAGTAGACACCTGTCTGCCACATAAGTGGTGGTTCTCTGTGCTGGTGTCTGATACTTCCCCACATTTGTTTCCACTGGTTTCCCCACCTGCACAAAGGCACATGGGGTTCCTGGTGCTGGCACTTGCCTGCTCTACCACCCTGGGGCTTAGGATCTCCCAATGGGTTTGCTGAGGTGGGGCTTGCCATTGGCTTTCCAGGATGCTTCCCATCCTGTACTGGTCCCCTTCAGCCACAGCAAGAGGGACTTTCCCATTAAGCCTCTTAGCCTCATGAGCTAAAAAACTGCTGCATCCCATATTTCTGCTGACTCCGGTGTGCCAGGATTTTTCCTGGGGCAGTATTTTCTGGGTTTTTCAAGGTCAGTAAGGGAAAGTGAGAGTGACTTACTGCTTACTTCACCATCTTGGCTCCTGGGAGTCTGGAATTTTCTACAGAGACGGTTACAGGTTATATAGGAAAAGCAGTTTCAATTCAATCCAATTCCATGAGCATTTGCCAGGTACCTGCTATGTACTAGACACTGGAGATACAAAGACAAAACAGAAAAATATCCCACCCTGAAAGAATATTACCTTCTCCTGAAAATATATATTAGATTAGCAAATATCCTTGTCAGTACCCAGTGCATGGTAAGCACTTAATTTAAAAAAAAAAGGTTTTGACTGTTCATTAAATGTAATCTATTTTGATGAAAGAGCAGACATTAATAACTAGAGGGATGAGGAAAGGCCTCTTATAGGAGTTGATGCCCAAACTGAGCCTTTACAGAAGCTAGAGATTCTAAGAGATAGAGATTGGGAAGGAATACATACCAGGCAGGGGCTAATGATACAGACATAAGATATAGAATGTTTATTTCCAGGAATTGAAGAAGGTCAGTTTGGCTGGAATGTAAAATGCATGAAGAGGAGTAATGTGAAATAAGTTGGGAACAATAGAATAGGGTTAGACTGTGAAAGACTTTAAATATCAACCTGATGAGTTTGTATTTGGTTTCGGCTGCAATAATGATAGCATTCATTAAAAAAATCCCATTATTCTATAGTCACACTATGGCTTTTTGTGTAATTCTTTTTCAATTAATCAGAAATTATATTACCCATATTCAATGTTTCAAAGGAGTTGCTATTTCTTAGATATGGATATTCATGTCACCAATGTAGTTTGTAACTCCTCTGTGACTTAAAAGATAGATTATTTTTTAGTTACTCTTGCAGTAAATGGCCTCAAAGCTGTTTCCTCTTTGTGGGCACTACTACGGCTTGTGTATAGTTTTCAAGAACTCAGTATCATTTTTAACAGCACAATAAACATTGATTATTTATGAAATTTGGCTCCAACAACCTATTAGCTAACTACCAAAATCAAATATGCCATCTGAGAATAAAGAAAATATCTGTCTCAAATTGTAAAGATGAATCCTGAAATGTCAGAATCATTGGAATATCTGCATAAGGTTTAGAATGTGATGATTTTGAAGAGACCCTGCTGATATTGGTTAGGATTCTAGGCAAGCATCTTCTTGTATACCAAGCTTATGAGATGCATTTGAAGCAAACTTTGATAGCTCAACTCTGTCTCCCTCCACTCCAATTGAGCTCATTTTTAGAATATATTCCCAATTAGCTGCACCTAAACTCATCCCATTCTGGGCAATCTTAATTTGGATATCTAAATTCTGGCATGTGTGCTTTTAAAATTATTATCATTATTTTATAATTTCTTTTTTATCTTCAGACCTGTGATTTCATATGTGTTGAAAATCTATTGCTTAGACACTACCTTAACCCTTTGGTACATTATCTAAAATTTTCTTGCCTGAAGTGTGTGTGAAGTTAAGGGCAATGCATCCAGTATGTGTCAGAGCCAGGAATGGAACCCAGATTGTCTCTCACCCAAGACTGACACTCTTGCTAATACTTTGCAGTATTTCCCAACTTCTAATTACACACATTTTTAAAGCATCAACCTTGAGTCATAGATACCTTTGTCACAGAAAGGTAGGCTACAGACCTGGGTGTGTTATGCTTCTACCCCCAATCTCCACCCCAAATTTCATTTCTGTACAGTCTCTGACTCTCTCACTTGCAATCACTCTGGTCACAGCATACAAAAGATGAAACCAGCTAGGCATGGTGATACATGCCTGTAATATCAGCTACCAGGGGGCTGAAACTGGTGGATTTCTTGGGCTTAGAAATTTTGAGGTGCAGTGAGCCAAGCCAATCAGGTATCTTGACTAAGTTTGGCATCAATATTCTCCTGCCTAAGAAGAGACAAAAAAGGTCCAGGTTGTGAATGGAGCAAGTCAAAGGTCCCATGACACTAAGCAGTGGGATTGAGCACATGTACTTCTGTCCTGGGTGAACTGGGAAGCCAAGTTTTAAGTTAAAAAAATCAAAATACAACAAAATCAAGAAAAGAAAAAAAATATGAAACCAGAGAAATAGTGGCAAATAGGCACCAGTTATCTGATGTCAGCAATACTAAGAATCTAATGCCCTTTCTAGAAAATTACTGCACTCATATATTTTCCAGAAGTAGCTCCCATTCACAGAGAAAACTATCATAAACCATACTGTTCTCTGCTGACAAGACTCTTCTTCTGTGGTCTGTGGTCAACTGTTGGCAGGGATATTTATACATGGCCTGCTCCATCTCTACTCAAATCATCTAGCCACCATTATTTGTTAAAAAAAACTGCTCCTGCTTGGTTCTTGGTCCATTCAATGACTTCTTGCCTAGGTTTTCACATGTGGCCAGTACCATACCCCTGTTCCTTGTAGTCTTAACAGTTGATATCTCTGTAACATTTTAAGATTTACAAAGGCACTTATATTTAGCCCCCTAGGGTGCATTGCTGGAAACTAGCGTGATCCCATTCAACAACAAAAAGATCCAAACCCACCCAAGGGGTTATGTGCCCCATGCAAACCTAATGTGTTTAAGGGGAAAATGTCCAGATATCTTCTCAGAGAGCTGACCTCTCTTTCCTCCCCCACTCAGCTATTCCCTCTCTGTGGGTGGCAGTGCTAATTTTACTAGTGTAGAGATATGATTTATGGTGATTTATCCAAATAAAGTTGTTGGCTTGAGTCTCCACCCACTAGGAAAACTTTTCTCCTTCTTTGATGTCAAATTTCAAAGAATCCTATCCTTGCGTGCATGGCAAAATGGAGTAAATGACAAAAGCATGCTATAACTGTATACAGTTTTAACTGTTATCTATAGAATCAAAGGAATATAATCAAAATATACCAAAGATACGGCTACATAAGCTACCTACCTACAAGTCCATCCAGACCTATGAAGCCATTTTCCTGGTTATATGTGTGCCGAAACTCACGCATTCTCAGAATTCATTTAGATGCTTAGAGTCAGCTATCCTTCAATAGTCACTCTTCCTAAAAGCTAGTAGTTATTCCTACTGTTGGCATTTGCAAGCATTCACAGTGAAGATGTTAGGAATGTCCCTCATGTTAGCATTAGCAAATATACATAGATCTCCTTTCTCACTCACAACCTCCTAAAGGGAGGTTCATATTGGAAGAACTCAAGAACTGAGACTGGCTCCCAACAATGTTGCTTTTCTACACAGAGTTCTCTTGCTGGCTGCAACCTCCAATCCTGCAATCCAACTGCTTTTTGGCACTGTAGGCTCATTAACTAGGATGTATGGGACTCGAATCAATCCTCATTGCTTGCTCATTGCAGTGGAGTCAAGGGCAGGGCAGCCACAGGGAGAAACTCCTCTGGCTGCTATTGCACTAAAATATCACAGTGTATTCTATCATTTCCCAAAAGATGGTTGCCCACATTGCTTCTAGCTCCTTTGCTATCACAAAACTGCTGCTATTAATATGTTGGTATCAGTGGGATCTTTCATGTTTTCTCTGACCTCAGTACCTTAGTATATATGTCCAGTCATGGTATGGGTATGAGTAAATGAATGAAACATTTATTAAGCAATTACTATACGCCATGTACTGTGTTAAGCATTGAGGATATAGTTGGAAAAGGAGGACAGTCCATGCTCTCAAGGAGCTCACACGCTAATGGGGAGACAACACATATGGAAGGTTTCAGCTGCAAGTCAAAGGGACTCTCATGCTCCTTAGGATGTAATAGCAAAACAGATGGTAATGCCTCTTCTCTAATGTCATTTGTACTGATAAAAATCATATCAGTTTCTGATATTGAACTATTTGACAGTGCCAAGAACTTTGGTGCCAAGAAATTTCTTTTTCTAGGTCTTCAATAGATTTGACTGTAGCACCTGCAAGAGACGTTACTAGGCTGCATCTCCATAGAAGTTGCTTCCCAGGATGATGTCTGAGGGCACTGAGCTAGAAACATTGTTATTCCCAAGGCTCTTATGTTTAGGGTCCCGGACTACATGGACTATCTCTATCAGGTTCCAAAATGGTATGATTTGACTCACCTGGCACTTGCTGCTTCCTGTCTCTCCCTCAGGGTACCCTGATGCTTCAGCTCAGTTTGTCTACATGCCTTGTGAATGGCAGGTAGTTGGCAGTTGGTGGAGATGGTCAGCCCCTTCTTCACGGGAGTTACCTACCTGATTGATGGTTCCTGTTGGCGTCAAATATCTAGCAGTTGGTGGCAGTAGTGATAAGAAAGGTGGGCCCCTTCTCCACAATTATTTGTTCCCTCAATTATGGCTATAGAGACTAAACTGAAAGCAGGTCCAGTGGCCTGGGGGTCAGTATAATTCCCAAGGCTCTTACATTCAGGGTTCTAGGCTATCAGAATCCAATAGGAGATGATTGTGACGGTTCAATTTGCCTGACACTTGCCTCCTGTCTCTCCCTCAGAATGCCCTGCTGCTTTTTAGGTTTACCCATCTACCTTGTGGGTAGAAGTTGGTTAGGAGTTGGTGGCTGACCCCTTTTTCTCAGGAGCTGCCTTCCTAGATAATTATTGTAAGGACTGCGATAGAAGCTGGTGAACTGGGTGGCATTGATCACTCCCATGGCTCTTATGCTAATATGCCTATTGGTGTAAGTTGGTCAGGAGTATTTGGTATCACTGGATCAAAGGGTAAATCAGTTTAGTCACTTTATAACATAATTTAAAATCATTTTCCAGAATGGGTTGATCAATTCAAAGCCATACAGACAATATATTAGTGTGCTTATCTTCCCGCAAACCCTCTGATATTAACTATTTCCGTCTTTTATCATTTTCGCCCTTTTGCCAGTTTGCTTGATATGAGATGAAACCTCCAAATTGTTTTAATGTGCAGTTCTCTCATTATTAGTGATTTAGAGCACTTTTGCATTTGGTTGCTGATCATGGACATTCAATTTACTTTTCCAGATACTTTTCTTGTTGCATTTCTTCTTGCATTCAAATTAGAACATTCATTGTTTCCCAAATTTGAAATTCCCTCTCCCACCTCTGGGCCTTGGTATAGGCTGTTCTCTATACCTAGGATACATTAGTCTTCATCTCAGGTTTTTATTTTTAATAGTATTTTATTTTTCCCAATAATATGTCAAGACAATTTTTAGCATTCATTTTTACAAGACTTCGATTTCCATATTTTCTCCCTCTCTCCTTCTCCCCTCTCATCTTCCTAAAATGGTAGGCAATTTGATAAAGGTCATGGTTGTGCAATTAAGTGAAACATATTTCCTCAGTAGTCACAATTGTGAAAGAAGAAATAGACAAAAAAGAAAAAAAAACCAAAAAATAAAATAAGCGAAAAAAGTATACTTCGATCTGTATTCGCAGTCCATCAGTTCTTCATCTGGATGTAGATAGCATTTTCAATCACATGCCCTTTATACTTATCTTGGATCATTCATCACAAAATCATCACAAAATGTTGCTGATACTGTGTACAATGTTTTCCTGGTTCTGTTCATTTCACTTTGCACCAATTCATACAAGTCTTTCCAGGTTTTTCTGAAATCTACTCACTTGTCATTTCTTTTTTTTTTTTTAATTTAAATTTATTTATTTGACATATTTAGTTTTCAGCATTGATTTTCACAATAGTTTGAGTTACAAATTTTCTCCCCATTTCTACCCCCCCCCACTCCAAGATGGCGTCTATTCTGGTTGCCCTGTTCCCCAGTCAGCCCTCCCCTCTATCACCCCCCTCCCCTCTCATCCCCTTTTCCCTTCCTTTCTTGTAGGGCAAGATAAATTTCTACGCCCCATTGCCTGTGTATCTTATTTTTTAATTGCATGCAAAAACTTTTTTTTTTTGCTTTTGAACATCTAATTTTAAACCTTTGAGTTCCAAATTCTCTCCCCTCTTCCCTTCCACCCACCCTCCCTAAGAAGTCGAGCAATTCAACCTAGGCCACATGTGTATCATTATGTATAACCCTTCCACAATAGTCATGTTGTGAAAGACTAACTACCTTTTGCTCCTTCCCAACCCATCCCGCTTTATTGAATTTTCTCCCTTCACCCTGTCTCCTTTCCAAAGTGTTTGTTTTTGATTACCTTCACCCCCATCTGCCCTCTCCTCCATCATCCCCCCCTTTTATTTTTTTTTATCTTCCTCCCTCTTCTTTCCTGTGGGGTAAGATACACAACTGAGTATGTATGGTATTCCCTCCTCAGGCCAAATCTGATGAGCGCAAGGTTCACTCATTCCCCCCTCACCTGCCCTCTCCCCTCCTCCCACAAAACTGCTTCCTCTTGCCACCTTTATGTGAGATAATCCACCCCATTCTATCTCTCCCTATCTCCCTCTCTCAGTATGATGCTCTCTCATCCCTTAATTTCATTTTATTTCTTTTAGATATCTTCCCTTCATCTTCAACTCACCCTGTGTCACACATATATATATACACATAGACATATACATACATACACATTCACTTATATATATACATAAACATATATATATATATATATATATATATGCATATTCCCTTCAGCTACCCTAATACTGAGGTCTCATGAATCACCCATGTCCTCTTTCCATGTAGGAATGTAAACAAAACAGTTCAACTTTAGTAAGTCCCTTGCAATTTCTGTTTCTTGATTACCTTTTCATGCTTCTCTTGATTCTTATGTTTGAAAGTCAAATTTTCTATTCAGTTCTGGTCTTTTCACTGAGAAAGCTTGAAAGTCCTCTATTTTATTGAAAATCCATATTTTGCCTTGGAGCATGATACTCAGTTTTGCTGGGTAGGTGATTCGAGGTTTTAATCCTAGCTCCATTGACCTCCGGAATATCGCATTCCAAGCCCTTCGATCTCTTAATGTAGAAGCTGCCAGATCCTGGGTTATTCTGATTGGGTTTCCACAGTACCCAAATTGTTTCTTTCTGGCTGCTTGCAGTATTTTCTCCTTGATCTGGGAGCTCTGGAATTTGGCGACAATATTCCTAGGAGATTTCTTTTTTGGATCTATTTGAGGAGGCGATCGATGGATTCTTTCAATTTCTATTTTGCCCCATGGCTCTAGAATATCAGGGCAGTTCTCCTTGATAATTTCTTGAAAGATGATATCTAGGCTCTTTTTTTGATCATGGCTTTCAGGTAGTCCAATTATTTTTAAATTATCTCTCCTGGATCTATTTTCCAGGTCAGTGGTTTTTCCAAGGAGATATTTCACATTGTCTTCCATTTTTTCAATCCTTTGGTTCTGTTTTATAATATCTTGATTTCTCATAAAGTCACTAGCTTCCACTTGCTCCAATCTAATTTTTAAAGTAGTATTTTCTTCAGTGGTCTTTTGGACCTCCTTTTCCATTTGGCTAATTGTGCCTTTCAAGGCATTCTTCTCCTCATTGGCTTTTTGGAGCTCTTTTGCCATTTGAGTTAATCTATTTTTTAAGGTGTTGTTTTCTTCAGTGTATTTTTCAGTATTTTTTTGGGTCTCCTTTAGCAAGTCATTGACTTGTTTTTCATGGTTTTCTCGCATCCTTCTCATTTCTCTTCCCAATTTTTCCTCTACTTCTCTAACTTGCTTTTCCAAATCCTTTTTGAGCTCTTCCATGGCCTGGGACCAGTTCATGTTTTTCTTGGAGGTTTCTGTTGTAGGCTCTTTGACTTTATTAATTTCTTCTGTCTGTATGTTTTGGTCTTCTTTGTCAGCAAAGAAAGAATGCAGAGTCTGAGACTGAATCTCGGTGCGTTTTCGCTGCCTGGCCATAATCCCAGCCAACTAACTTGACCTTTGAGTTTTTCAGTGGGGTATGACTGCTTGTAGACTACAGAGTTCTATGTTCCACGTTTGGGGGGGAGGTGCCAGCTCTGCCACACCAGCACTGCTCCTTCCCCAAGGACCCCCAACCCGAACTGGGCTCAGATCTTCAGCAGGCTGTGCACCCCTGCTCTGATCCGCCACTTAATTCCTCCCACCAGGTGGGCCTGGAGCCGGAAGCAGCAGCAGCCGTAGCTGCCCCACCTCCGCTGCCCCCGGGGCTGGAAGCCGAACCGCGAACTCCTTCCACTCCCACAGCTTTTCCCACTAACCTTCTCAGCAGTCTTTGGTGTTTGTGGGTTGAGAAGTCTCGTAACTGCCGCAGCTCACTGAATCAGGGCGCTAGGGCTTGCTCTGCCCGGTTGCTGGTCTTATTGGTCCACGCCGCTCAGGCTGGGCTCTGCTCCACTCCGTTCCCAGCTCCCAGCTCCCAGCTCCGTGTGGAATAGACCTCACCCAGAGACCATCCAGGCTGTCCTGGGCTGGAGCCCTGCTTCCCTCTGCTGTTCTGTGGGTTCTGCCGTTCTAGAATTGGTTCAGAGCCATTTTTTATAGGTTTTTGGAGGGGCTCAGCAGGGAGCTCAGTCTGGTCCCTGCTTTCCAGCCACCATCTTGGCTCCGCCCACTTGTCATTTCTTAATGCAGGATAGTATTCCATTACATTCATATGCCACTTCTTTAGCCATTCCTCAATTGGTAGGCATCCCTTCAATTTCCAATATTTTGCCACTGCAAAAGGGCTGCTATAAATATTTTTGCACATATAGGTCTTTCCCTGTTTTATGATCTCTTTGGGATACAGACCTAGTAGTGGCATTGTAAGATCAAGGGGTATGTAGTTTGGTTGTCCTTTGGGCATAATTCCAAATTGCTCTCTGGAATGGTTGGATCAGTTTACAACTCCACCAACAATGCATTACTGGCCCAATTTTCCAACATCTTCTCCAACCTTCCTCATTTTCCCTTTTTTGTCATATTAGCCAATCTGATAGATGTGAGGTGGTACCTCAGAGTTATTTTGATTTGCATTTATTTAATCGATGATGATTGCAATCCCATCTTCATATGCCTAAGGACAGCTTTGATTTCCTCATCTGAAAACTGCCTGTTCATATTCTTTGACCATTTAATAATTAAGAAATGACTTGTAATCTTATAAATTTGACTCAGTTCTCTATACATCTGAGAAATGAGGCCTTTATCAAAGACACTTGCTGTAAAGATTGTTTCACAGCTTTCTGCTTTTCTTCTAATCTTGGTTACATTGGTTTTGTTTATGCAAAAGCTTTTAATTATCTATTTTATATTTCCTAACGCTTTCTCTTGCTTGATCATGAATTATTCTCTTCTCCATGGATTTGACAGGTAGAGTATTCCTTGCTTTTCTAATTTGCTTACAGTGTCACCCTTTATGTCTAAATCATGTATGTACCCATTTTAACCTTATCTTGCTATAGGGTGTGAGATATTGGTCTATACCTAGTTTGTGCTCAATTGTTTTTCAGTTTTCCCAGCAGTTTTTGTCAAATAGTGAGTTCTTATAGCAAAGGCTGGGGGTCTTTGGGTGCAGAAATTCTAGGTTGCTATGGTCATTGACTACAGTGTCTTGTGTACCTAATCTATTCCACTGACCCACCACTCAGTCAGCCAGTATCAGATAGTTTTGATGATTACTGCTTTATAAAATAGAATTTGAGATGTGGTATTGCTAGGCTACCTTCCTTTATAATTTTTTTCATTAATTCCCTTGATATTTTTGACCCGTTGTTCTTCCAGATGAATTTTGTTGTTATTTTTTCTACCTCTACAAAACTTTTTTTTTTGGTAATTTGATTGGTATGACATTGAATAAGTAAATTAGTTTAGGTAGAACTGTCGTTTTTACTATATTGGCTTGGCCTACCCATGAGCAACTGATACTTTCCAATTGTTTAGATCTGAATTTGTATGATTAGTGTTTTGTAATTATGTTCAAATAGTTCCTGCGTTTGTCTTTGTGGGTAGACTCCAAAGTATTTTATATTGTTTACCATTATTTTCAATGGATTTTCTCTTTCTATCTCTTGCTATTGGACTTTGTTGGCCATATAAAGAAATGCTGATGATTTATGTGGGTTTATCTTATATCCTACAACTTTGCTAAAATTGTTAATTATTTCAACTAGTTTTTTTAGTTGATTCTCAAAGTATACCATTATATTATCTGTGAAGAGTAATAGTTTTTGTTTTCTCATTGCCTACTCTAATTCCTTCTACTTCTTTTTCTTCTCTTATTGCTATAGCTAACATTATTAGTACTGTGTTGAATAATTAGTGATGATAATAGGCATCCTTGCTTCACTCCTTATCTTATTGGGAAGGCTTCTAGTTTATCCCCATTACAGATAATGCCTGCTGATGGTTTTAAAAAGATACTGTTTATCAGTTTAAGGAACACTTCTTTTATTCCTATTCTCTCTGGTGTTGTTAATAGGAATGAGTGCTATATTTTGTCAAAAGCTTATTCAGCATCTATTGAGATAATCATATGATCTCATGGGTTTTGTTATTGATGTGGTCAATTATGTTGATAGATTTTCTTTGTTTGTTTGTTTTTGGAGAGGGGAGGGCAGGGCAATTGGGGTTAACTGACTTGCCCAAGGTCTCATAGCTAGTAAGTATATCAAATGTCTGAGGCTGGATTTGAACTCAGGTCCTCCTGACTCCAGGGTTGGTGCTCTACTCACTGCACCACCTAGCTGCCCTGATAGTTTTTCTAATATTGAACCAACTCTGCCTCCCTGGTGTAAATTCCACCTGGTTGTAGGGTATAATCCTTGTGATGTATTGCTATAATCATCTTGCTAGTATTTTATTCAAAATCTTTGCATTGATATTCATTAGGGAAATTGTTCTATAATTTTTTTCTCTGTTTTAGCTCTTCCTGATTTAGGTATCTGTACCATATTTGTGTCAAAAAAGAGCTTGGTAGGACTCTTTATTTGCCTAATTTCCCAAATAGCTTATATAGTATTGGAAGTAATTGTTCTTTAAATATTTGGTAGAATTCAATTGTGAACTCATCTGACCCTGGAAATTTTTTTTTAGGGAGTTTATTAATAACTTGTTCAATTTCTTTTTTGAAGATGGGGATATATAGGCATTCTATTTCCTGATGTTAATCTGGGTAATTTATATTTTTATTTCATTCAGATTCTCAGATTTATTGGCATATAATTAAGCAGAATATTTTCTAATGATTGCTTTGATTTCTTCTTCATTACTGGTGATTTTGCCCTTTTAATTTTTGATGCTGGATCTTCAGGTTTTTTTCTTTCTTTTTTAATCATATTAACCAATGGCTTATGTTAATTTTTTTCATGAAACCAGCTCCCAGTTTTATTAGGTCAATATATATATATATGTGTGTGTGTGTGTGTGTGTGTGTGTGTGTGTGTGTGTGTGTATGTGTGTTTGTGTGTTTTACTTTCAGTTGTATCAATTTCACTTGGGATTTCCAGAAATTCCAATTTGATGCTGAATTGGGGTTTTTATTTATCTTTTTTCTAGTTTTTCAGGTTCATTTCCAATTTGTTAAACTACTCTTTCTCTATTTTACTGATGTTACAATTCAGAAAGATATTTTTTTTCTCCAAAATTCTGATTTGGGTGCATCCTATAAATTTTGGTATGTTATCTCATTGTTGTCATTCTCTACTATGAAATTATTGTTTCTATGATTTTTTCTTTGACCTACTTACTCTTTTTTATCACTTATTTATTTTTAGTTTTCAACAATCACTTCCACAAGCTTTTGAGTTTTAAATTTTCTGCTTCTCCCTCTCATCCCCCCTCCCCAAGATGGTGTATAATCTGGCTTTACATATACATTCATATTAAACATATTTTTACATTAGCCATGATGTGTAGAAAAATTAGAACTAATGGAAGGAACCACAAGAAAAAAGAAGCAAAACAAAACAACAAAAGAAAAAGAGAGCAAATAGTAACCTTCCATCTGCATTCAGACTCCAAAGTTCTTTCTCTGGTCGTGATCAGCATTTTCCATCTTGAGTCTTTTGGAGCTGTCTTAGATCCACGCATTGTTGAGAAGTGCTAAGTCTATGAAAGTTGATTGTTGCAAAATGTGGCTGTTGCTGTATACAACATTCTCCTAGTTCTGCTCACTTCACTCAGCCTCAGTTTATATAAGTCTTTCCAGGTTTTTCTGAAGTCTGCCTGCTCATCATTTCTTATAGCGCAATAGAATTCCATTACATTCATATACCACAACTTGTTCAACCATGCCCCAATTGATGGATATACCCTCAATTTCCAATTTTTGGCCCCCACAAAAAGAGCTGCTATAAATATTTTTGTACATGTGGGTCCTTTTCCCATTTTTATTATATCCTTGGGATACAGACCGAGAAGTGGTATTGCTGAGTCATAGGGTATGCACATTTTTATAGCCCTTGGTGCATAGTTCCAAATTGCTCTCCAGAATGGTTGGATCAGTTCACAACTCCACCAACAATGCATTAGTGTTCCAATTTTCCCACATCTTCTACAACATTTAGCCTTTTCCTGTTTTGTCATGTTAGCCAATCTGATAGGTGTGATGTGGTACCTCAGAGTTGTTTTGCTTTGCCTTTCTCTAATCAATAGTGATTTAGAGCATTTTTTTTATATGACTACACATAGCTTTAATTTCTTTCTCTGAAAACTGCCTGTTCACATCCTTTGATCATTTATCAATTCGGGAATGACTAGTATTCTTATAAATTTGACTCAGGTCTCAATATATTTTTTAAATGAGGCCTTTATCAGAGACATTGGCTGCAAAAAATGTTTCACATCTTTCTGCTTCCCTTCTAAACTTGGATGCCTTGGCTTCGTGCAAAAACTTTTCAATTTAATGTAATCAACATCATCCATTTTGCATTTTATAATGTTCTCTATCTCTTGTTTTATCATAAATTTTTCCCTTCTCTATAGATCTGACAGATAAACTATTCCTTGCTCTCCTAGTTTGCTTACAGTATCAGCCTTTAGATCTAAATCGTGTACCCATTTTGACTTTAAAAACATGGAATGACAGGCTGAGTGAAGATGTCAGAGTAGAAGCAGGAACCTAATTGAGCTCTCCCCCCAATCCCCTCAAAATACCTATAAAAATGGCTCTAAACAAATTCTAGAGCAGCAGAAGCCACCAAATTACAGAGTGAAGCAGATTTCCAGCCCAAGACAATCTGGAAGACTGCCAGGAAGGGTCTATCGTGCCATGCTTGCAATGGAGTGCAGCCCAGCGTGGGCCACACTGGCCTGGATAGGACTGGATCAGGCCTCAGGGCACTGAATCACTGGCAGCTGTGGTGGATTCTGGTCTCCTCCTTATGAAAGCTAGAAATCCTTCTATTTCACTGTATGACCATCTCCCACCCCCGCTTGAAGTATTATGCTTAATTTATTTTATTTTTGTCATTTAGTATTTTATTTTTCCCTAGTTACATGTAAAAACAATTTTACCATTCATTTTTAAAACTTTGAGTTCCAAATTCTCTCCCTTCCTCCCTCCCCCCCATCCAAATTAAGAAGGTAAGTGATTCAATAAAAGTTATACATGTGTAGTCATGCGAAGCACTCCCATAATAATCCTGTTGTGAAAGACTATTTCTCTCCATTCTATTCCCCCTCCTGTTTATTCTGTTCTCTCTCTCCTTTCACCCTGTCCCTCCTTAAAAGTGTTTTGCTTCTGACTACCCCCTCCCCAATCTACCCTCCCTTCTATCACCTCTACCTTTCTCCTCCTAGTTTCCTATAGGGTAAGATAGATTTCTATATCCAATTGAGTGTGTATGTTATTCCCCATTGAGCAAATTCTGATCAGAGTAAGGTTCATTTACTTCCCCTCATCTCCCCACTCTTCCTCTCCACTGTTAACCTTTTTTTACCTCTTTTATTTGAGATAATTCACCCCATTCTACCTCTCCCTTTCTCTTTCTCCCAGTACGTTTCTCTCTCACCACTTAATTTTATTTTTTAGATATCATCCCTTCATATTTAACTCATATGATGTGCCCTTTGTCTATACTCCTTCTAACTACCCTAATAATGAGAAAGGTCTTATGAGTTACAAAAATAATCTTATCATGTGGGAATGTAAACAGTTTAAGTCCTTCAGGATTTCTCTTTCTTGTTTACCTTTTCATGCTTCTCTTTAGTCTTGTATTTGAAAGTCAAATTTTCTATTTAGTTCTGGTCTTTTTTCCAGAATGCTTGAAATTCCCCTATCTCACTGAATGTCCATTTTTCCCCTCATGGATTATGCTCAGTTTTCCTGGGTATGTGATTCTTGGTTGTAATCCTAGCTCCTTTGCCCTCTGCAATATCATATTCCAAGCCCTCCAATTCTTTAATGTAGAATCTGCTAAATCTTGTGTTATTCTGATTGTGGCTCCATGATACTTGAATTGTTTCTCTCCGGCTGCTTGCAATATTTATCAGGACAGTTTTCCTTGATAATTTCTTGAAAGATGATGAATAAGCTTTTTTTGATCATGGTTTTCAGGTAGCCCAATAATTTTTAAATTATCTCTCCTGGATCTATTTTCCAGGTCAGTTTTTTTCCAGTGAGATATTTCACATTTTGTTTCATTCTTTTGGTTACGTTTTATGATTTCTTGATTTCTCATTAAGTTATTAGCTTCCATTTGTTCCATTCTAATTTTTAAGGAATTATTTTCTCCAGTGAGTTTTTGGACCTCCTTTTCCATTTGGCTAGTTCTGCTTTTTAAGACATTCTTCTCCTCATTGGCTTTTTGGACTTCTTGTACCATTTGGTCTAGTCTGTGTTATTTTCTTCAGTATTTTTTGTATCTCTTTTACCAAGTTATTCACTTGTTTTTCATTATTTTTTTATGCATCATTCTCACTTCTCTTCACAATTTTTCCTCTATTTCTCTTACTTGATTTTCAAAATCCTTTTTGAGCTCTTCCATAGCCTGAGACCAATTCACATTTTTCTTGGAGGCTTTGGATGTAGGATGTAGGATGTAGGACTTTGACTTTATTGACTTCTTCTGAGTGTGTGTTTTGATCTTCCTTGTCCAAAGCGAGTGTCTATAGTCAGAGTTTTTTTCTATAGTTTGCTCATTTTCCCAGACTGTCACTTGATTTTTTTAACTCTTTGTTAAGGTAGGATTTTGCTTCCAGGGTAGAGAATGTAATTGGTGGAATTGTCACAAACTTCAGCAGTTTTGTGCAGCTATTTTCAGAGATACTTCTAGGGGCCTGTAAGTTTTCAGTTCTTCCAAAGTTGTATGACCAAAGGAGAGGTGTCTACTCATCTCCTGGGCAGTGCTCTGGTCTGTGAGTGACCACAAGCACTGGAACTGTGAGGAGGGTCCCCTATACTGCTGCCACAAGGTGTGCTCTGCCAGTGCTTCTCACCCTGGGACTCACCCAGGTCCAAGAGTGGGCAAAGCAATGGAGCCCTCCCTCAGTGATAGCAAATAGGGCCCTGTAATACTCATTCTGACCAGTTGTTCAATCCCCTTACCATCTGTGGGATGAGAGCTCTGGAAGTAGCTGCTAATGCTGCTGATTCATTTATTCCCAAGGTCTGCCTCTGGTATTCTGGGGTTGGGGCTGTGCTGCTGCAGCCTGCACTAGACTGTACTCCTCTGTCACCCAGGTCTGACAGAACTTTCCTGCTGACCTGCTAAGTTGTCTTTGACATCTGTGGGCTAATAGTTTTGGAAACTGCCACTGCTGTCAGTAATTCAGTTGCCCTGAGGCCTGCTTTGAGTTTGGTGGGGCTGGGTCTGTGCTGGCCTACCCTGCACTGGACTGTATGCCTCTCTAACCCTGGTGCATTTTGTTGACCTTCCAGTCTGTCTTGGGTTGGAAATTTGTTTCACCCTATCTTTTTGTGGGTTCTGCTGCTCTAGAATTTCTTTAGAGTCATTTTTAAAGGTATTTGGAGGTGTTTGGGGGAGAGCTCAGCCAAGTCCCTGCCTTTACTCTGCCATCTTGGCCCCACCCCATTATCATTAATTTCCCAGGGTAGGTGATTCTTGGTTATAGTCCTTGCCCCTTTGCTTTCCAGAATATCATGTTCCATGACCTCCAAACCTTTAACATTACAGCTGCTACATCCCATGTAATTCTCATTGTGACTCCCTAATATTTGAATTGTTTCTTGCTGACCACTTGCAGTTGCCGCATTTTCTCTTTGACTCTGATAGGTCTGAAATTTGGCTATATATGTTCCTTTGGGTTTTTATTTTGGAATCTCTTTCCTGAGGTAATTGGTGGATTTTTTCAATTTCTTTTGCCCTCTGATTCTAGGATATCAGGGCAATTTTCCTTGATAGTTTCTTGAAAGATGCTGTCCAGGTCCTCCCTTTGATTATGACTTTCAGGTAGTCTTATGATTCTGACATCATCTCTTCTGGATCTATTTTCCAAGTCAGTTGTTTTTTCCAATGAGGTATTTTATATTTTCTTCTATTTTTTTCATTCTTTTGAATTTGTTTGATTGATTCTTGATATTTCATAGAGCCTTTAGCTTCCACTTCCCAATTTTAACTTTTTTTTTTCTTTTTTGGAGGGAGGAAGGCAGGGCAATTAGGGTTAAGTGACTTGCCCAAGGTCACACAGCTAGTAAGGGTGTCAGGTGTCTGAGGCTGGATTTGAACTCAGGTCCTCCTGATTCCAGGGCCAATGCTCTACTCACTTGCCACCTAGCTGCCCCTTGCTTTTTTCTTTTTTTTCCCAATTCTAACTTTTAAGGAATCATTTTCCCCAGTTAACTTTTGTATCTCCTCTTCCATTTGCCCATTTGTATTTTTAAGGAGTTGTTTTCCTCAGTGGATTTTTGTATTTCCTTTGCCATTTGGCCAATTCTACTTGTTAAGCAGTCGTTTTCTTTTTCCAAGATGTTGACTGTTTTTTTTCATAATTCTCTTGCATCACTCTCATTTCTTTTTCCACTTTGTCTTCTACCTTTCTTATTTAATTTTTAAGCTTTCTTTTGAACTCTTCCATGAGTTCTTTCTGGACTTGGGATCATTTCCCATTTTTCTTTCAGGCTTTGTGTACAGGTTTTTTGATATCGGTGTCCCCTTCTGAGTTTGTGTCCTGATCTTCCCTGTCAGCATAATAACTTTCTATGGCCAGATTATTTCTTTTTTTGCTCTTCCTTTTTGACCTTTTTCCTTTCAAATATAAGGAGTTTACTCTTTATTCTATAGGCAATGAAGTTGCATTGAAGGCTTTTGAACAGGGAAATGATATGCTCAGAGATGTGCCTTTTATTTGATTTCATAGAGATGTGGATGGTATCTGTCTCTTCTTCAGTAATTGCTCCAAGGCAGGCTCTAGAATACCTGGAATGCTCTCCCTGCTCACTTTTCCCTCTTGGAACCTCTAAGTCTCTTCAAGATTCAACATGAGTTCTACCTCCTCCCATACAAGACCCCTTTCTGATTCCTTCATTTTAAAGCTCCCCCCGCCCAATTACTTTGCATTTATTCTGCATGGATTGCGATGTTTCTTTTTGGTATACATGTTTTCCCTCAATATAAAATAAGCTATTTGAGAGAAGGAACAGTTTAATTTTATCTTTGTAAGCCCAGAGTCTAGCACAGTGTCAGGTACATATTATATGCACAGAAGGAATGCTTATGGAATTGAACTGAATTGATCTCTTCTTCCACTGAATTCCTGGAACATTCACTGTCTATATTACTTATTTGGCATTTCTTCATATAATGCCTTGTTTTTACTATTTAGCTTTTTTGCATGGTGATGTGTTATCTCCTCAATCAGACTGTTAATTCTTCAATGGCAGGACCAGGGTTTACAATTGCTCATGGCACATAGCAGCATAGACCTGTGTACATAGTGGATATTTATTTAGCACCTTACTGACTGATAAAGTGCACAGTGTAAATATAGGGAATTATTAGTATCATAATTCAAAAAAGGTAATGGGTAACTGAAGCTTCCTGGGAAACTGAATAAAAATGCAAAAAGTTCATTGGGAAACTCAAGGGGGAGGTTGTGGAGGGGATGGAAACTGCAAGGATTCAAGGCTCAAATTTAATGAATGAAGGTAGATGTTAATTAAAGTGTTAGTGTGACTTAAACAACCCAGAAGTGAAAATATTCCTAAGGGGGAAGAAGAAACAGGGGAAACATGCAACTTTTTTCTTTTTGGTGAGCTGTGGGGAGGGGTAGGAGAGTATCAAGTTATAAAGTTCCCTGAGCCCAGTAAGAACATGAACTCTGAGGTTTCAGATGGCAAACCGTGGTGACAATGTCAGAAATCGGATAACTCCCACCAGGGAGAAGTTCCTGGCAAATGCAGGCCATTTAAACTGTAAAATCAGAAATACCTGGAAAAAGTGAAAAAACATATACTTATATTTGAAATTGACTAAGGGTAGAGCTGGGATGGAAGGATTGCAGTTCTACCTTCTCAAGAGCTTTGACCAAGAGAGAAAAATCCCATACAATCCCTACCCCAATTTGTCATTTCCATAAATTTGTTCAGTTAACTCTCCAGATTCTCCCTGAATGTGTGAAATTTTCTCTTCCTTAGCTTATCTCCCTAATGGATACTTGGGTTTTCCTATTTAATCTTTGATATTTAAGGTTGAATGAGCAAATACCCATGGTATAATACTTCATTGTGTCCATAGAGTATGAATTAGGTCTTCCAGCACATCCTGGGGGAGCATTCCCATTGCTCCTTCCCTTTCCGCTAAGGGTTTCAGCTTCAAATCACACAAAAATGTATTGCCAGGAAAATCACAAATGCATGAAATCATAAGAATTATTTCAACCCTAATCCCAGGTTGATGAAATAAGAGATGGAATGAAGGATCTATTAAAATCTGAATAGGGTAAAATGAAAGAAGTAGAGGTCTTTGGAAATCTTAACAATTCAAAATCCAGAAGTTATCCTAATAATCAAATGGATGTTAAAAAAAACAATGTAACAAAAGATTTTTAAAAGGAGATGGGCATACTTAAAGTGGAATTTTGAAGATTACCTTTAGAATTTGACCGTATAAATCCAAATAGCAGATGAAGTTTATTAAAACAGAATAATTTTAAAAAGAGGTGCTAAATTAATTTGCATTAACCATCGTGAACAAAAGCACTTTCCCACAGTATTTGACAAAAAGGCATAAAAACATAGTAGTACATTTAGCAGTCATTGCTATGGTAAAAACTCTAGGAAAAAAGTGGGGCTCTCAAAGAATATCCTTGACAGGTATCAAACACTGTCATGGAAGAAGATACATGAGAGAACTAGTAAAGGTCTACTAAAAGTCAATGGAAGATTGTGTCAATATCTTGTGGGTATGTGAAGTTGAAAATTTGAATGTCATAAACCAGAAACAAAACATAAATATAGACAAAACATAAACCAGAAAAGAAAAGCATATCAGAAATTCTAGATAATCAACAATTGAAAGCAAAAATCCAAAGGCTCAGAAGCCAGAGCAACTCAAAGGACAAAATAAACATATCAACATCATTCAAAAACTTTACTACAGAGGGTTAAAGCAAAGAAATCGGAGGAAGAGAGAGTAATCCCCAGAAGAAAAATGTAGAAAATTTCTGTCAATACACAAGAAGTTGAGCACAATGAAAAGGAAAGTTGAATCAAACTAGAAGCAGAAAATTTGAACACCACTAGTATGATGAATGACAGGACTGTCATGTCAAAGGAGGTGACTGAAATTCTAGCTTCTCTACAAAACTGAAAAACAGAGGGGCAAGATAAAATCCACAATTGTCTCAAATGTTTCAGTGGTGTATAAATTACTAGCAAAGCATTTGACTAGCTTTCTCTCATGTGACCCCATCTTTCTTAACCAAAATTATAATATGCATACTACAAAAAGATAAGAATACCAATGACTCCTTTAAATATAGACCAATTGTATGTTTATATACTTTGTTATAGAAATCTTACATCATTAAAAATCTATGTGAAAAATTTATAAGAAAAATATATTGATTGGGGAGCAAAATGAATGTGCCCCAAAGTCCTAAGGGTATAAAGAACAATTTATTAACAATTCAGTATCTATTGAATAGACAGACAGCTATGGGGTGCAGTGTCAGGGCTGGAGTCAGGAAGATCTGAGTTTAAGTGTGGACTCAGACACTTTCTAGCTATGTGACTCTGGGCAAGTCGCTTAACTTTGTTTCAGTTTCCTCATCTGTAAAAAGAGCTGGGAAAGGAAATGGCAAACTACTCCAGTATCTTTACCAAGAAAATCCCAAGTAGGTCATGAAGAGTTGAACCTACTGAAAAAGAACTGGAAAACAACAAAAAACAAATCATTGAAAAATCCACCTTGCCAAAGAACTGGAACATTTAAGCTGTGGGTCTTTATAGATTAATGGAAAGCTTTGATTCAATTTCACACTTGTGGTTTATTCTTGTACTGCAAATATACAAAAGAGATACAAGTATAGTAAGAACATTAAAGTATTTGATGTCCTCATGGAATGCTTTTTTCAATATTAAATATATGCCAGTGCAATGATAGCAAGAGCAATTTATATATAGTGTAGCATTTTTCTGGGAGATGGTTTCAACTCATTATGATTCTGTCAAGCCTTAAAACTATGATCATTTCTCCTAAATAGGAATAAATATGACTTCTAAATTAAAGAGGAAGCTGATTATTACTCATGTGATCTACGTGAATGACATCAATCTACATGGCTCCACCAAAAAATGCATTAAACAATTTTTTTATCTTGTGGGATTTTTCCTCAACATGTGCCAAGGAAAGATAAAGATCAAAGCTTCGAGCTTAAATTAAAAGTCAGATTGATCTGATGGGCAAAGATGATATGTTCAAATGCTTTGGTCTTTTCCAGGTAAGACCATTAAACATATAGCTATCAAGAAGAAAATTACAATTTTTCATTTGGGCAATTTAGTGGCATCCTAAAATGAAAGTTGAATGGGGAGAATACATTTAAAGCAGTTAAAATCCACCCAATGCCAGTCCTACTGAACATTTTTTTAGAATTGTAGACTATAACAGATTTGGAATATAGTCTAATGCAATGCCAGACAACATTTGAAAAATATAGTGAGAGCCCAATTAGGTAACCTAATCAGGCAGATAAAGATTAACTTTTCCTCTTTAAAAAGATTGATTGAAATTCTAAGAGTAAACGGCAAAAAATTGAAAAATCCCTACAAAAATACTTCTGAAAGAGTCATCACTACAACAGTTATAAGAGCTAATAACAAATAAGTGCAAGTAAATGGATTCAATATAGCTAACTTGATTTGCCATTAAATGGAGCCAATGAAATGACTAGGTTCTAAGAATGGAATCAAAAGGCCCTCTATGGCTGAGGGCCACACGAACTCAACCAATGAAGTATTATAAAGAAGTGCCACAATTGATTGAGTCATTTGGGTTCAATAATTTAACATCTACAGAATACCTAGCAAGAAAAAACTGGTGGCTAGAATCAAAAACTTGCTCTCTTTCATGGAATGACAGATGACAAATCCCCATATAAATACAGACCTCATGATAGTTTTGAGAATCCAACCAATAAAGTGTAGTATAAGCAGAAAATTAACACAGATTGTGCTATTGCCTAAAATCACATAGATATAGCCTTGGTCCATAAAAACACAGGAATGATTTTTTTCATTATAATAACATTTTATTTTTCCCAATTCTGTATAAAAACAATTTAATGTTTGCTTTTTTTTAAAGTTTTGAATTCCAAATTCTATCCTTACCTTCCTTCCCTCCCTGAGATGGTAAGCAATCTGATATAGGTTATGCATGTGTAGTCATGTAAAACATTTCCATATTAGTCATTTTGTGCAAGAAAACCTGAAGAAAGAAAGAAAGGAAGAAAGGAAGAAAAGAAAGAAAAAAAGAAAGAAAGAAAGAAGGAAAGAAAGAAAGAAAGGAAGGAAGGAAGGAAGGATAGAAGGATGGAAGGAAGAAAAATAGTATGCTTCAGTCTGTATTTAGGTGACATCAGTTCTTCCTGTGGAGATGGAAAACATTTTTCATCATAAGTTCTTGGTGATCCTGTTGGATCATTGTGTTGCTGAGAATAGCTAAGTCATTTACATTTCTTCATCATACAATATTGCTGTTTTTGTGTATAATCTTCCCCTGGTTCTGCTCACTTTACTTTGTTATCAGTTAGTTCATGTAAGCCGTCCCAGTTTTTTTTTTTCTGAAGTCATCCTGTTTGTCATTTGTTACTGAACATTAATATTCCATTACAATTATATACCACAACTTGTTCAGCTACTCCCCAATTGATGGGCATCCCCTCAAGTTCCAATTCTTTGCCACTGCAAAATATAGATATTTTTGCATTAATAGGTCCTATTACCCTTGTGGAAATAGGCCTAGTTGTGGTATTTCTAGATCAATATACAGCTTTATAGCCCTTTGGGCGTAATTCCAAATTGCTCTCCAGACTGGTTGAATCAGTTCACAACTCTACCAACAGTGCAGTAGAAAAAATATTTTTTAATAGATCTTACCACACCAGTATTTGTAATCTCCCAGCTACACAGAACAGGAAGCTTTCAAAATATGGAGATTTATAAGAAGAAATATGAATCATGGGATCATGGATCTAGAAAGGAATTTAAATAACATTTAGTTTAATCCTTTTATAGGTGAGGAAACTGAGGCCTAAGGAGTTTGCAAAGTATTAAGTGTCAGATTCAGGTTTCAAAATCAAGTCCAGTGATGCAAAATTCAGTGCTTCAAATTTCGGTTCTCTCTCTAGTGTACATTAATGACTCTCATATGTGGAACTGAATGAGGTACATATCATCCTCATCAGTCTGTCTCCTGTTTGAATTGTGTCAAAGAGGCTTCCAGTGAGCCTACAGACATGAGCTTATTTCTTGATGTTTTTTTAAGCTACCAAAAGATGTTATTTCATACCACTGTGCAATAGTCTGTAGAACATTAAAAATAAGAGTATACAGCAGGATAGTAACTTTTCCCAGACCATTTCTTTCTGTATGTTGTCAAAATAAGAATTTTTTTTCCATAAAAGTAACAATGATTATACGAATAAAAAAACTAACAAATAATCTGGTAGCTAGAATCAAACATAAGAAGCTCACTATTCTTTTTTTTAAATTATTTAATTATTGATACATTTTGAGTTCTGAGCTGTCATCCTTCCTCCTTCCCAATCCTCCCCTAGAAAAGGCCAACATTTAACACAGATACATAAATACGTAGATACATACATACATACATATGTGTGTGAGAGAGAAACCATAAAATACATACTTCAATATATTAGTTATTTCTCTGGAAGTGGGTAGCATCTTCCCTCCTAGGTTCTTTGATTTGAATATTCATATTTACAAAGAATAATTTACTCATTTACAGTCACTCAGAACAATATTATTGTTATTATATACAATGTTCTCTTGGTTCTGCTCTTTTCACTCTTCATTATTTCATGCAACTTTTTCCATGTTTTCTTCAAATCGATCTGCTTATTATTTCTAACGGCACAGGAGTATTCTATCATGTTCATATACCATAACTTATTCAGCCAGTCCCCAATTTGTGGGCATCCCCTCAATTTCTAGTTCTTTGCTACCACAAAGAGAGATAATACAAATAATTTAGAACATATGGGTTCTTTTCCTTTTAACCTGATCTCCTTGGAAAACATACTTAGTAGAGGTGTTGCTGGATCAAAGGGGATACAAAGTTTTATAACTCATTGGGGATAATTCCAGATTGCTCTCCAAAATGTTTGGTTTAGTTCACAATTCCACCAAGGGTGTATTAGTATTTCAATTTTTCCACATCCCCTCCAACATTTTTCACCTTTCCCTTCTATCATTTTAGCCAATCTAATAGGCATGAGATAATACCACAGTCATTTTAATTTGCATTTCTTTAAAAATAATGATCTAGAGCATCTTTTTACATGACTATATGTAGCTTTGATTTCTTCTTTCAAAAACTGCCTGTTCATATCCTTTGATCATTTATCAATTGGGGAATGACTCATATTCTTATAAATTTGACAAAGTTCTCTATGCATTTGAGATATGAGACCTTAATTTGAGAACTGTCTATAAAAATTTCTCTCAATTTTCTGCTTTCCTTTGAGTCTTGGTTACATTGGCTTTATTTGTACAAAGCCATTTTAATTTAAGGTAATTGAAATTATATATTTTACATCTCACAATGCTCTATTTCTTGTTTATTCATAAATTATTTTCTTTTTCATAAGTCTGATAAGGAATAGGTTCTATTTTCTTTTAATTTACTTATGATATTTCTCTTCATATCTAGGTCATGTATTCATTTTGACCTTATCTTGGTAAATGTTGTAAGACATTAGCCTATACCTGGTTTCCACCAGACTGCTTTCCAGTTTTCCCAATGATTTTTACCAAATAGTAAATTCTTATCCAAAAAACTTAAATCTTTACTTTTTCAAACACAAGATTATTATAATCATTTACTACTGTGTATTGCATGTCTACTCAGTTCCACTGATCCACTTTTCAATTTCTTAGTCAGTACTAGATAGTTTTGATAATTATTGCCTTATCATGTAGCTTAAGATCTGGTACTGCTAAACTTTTTTCCTTTACATTTTAAAAATTAATTCCTTTGATATTTTGTTCTTATACATGAATTTTGTTGTAATTTTTTATAGCTCAATAAAATAATTTTTTGACAATTTAATTGGGAAAGCATTAAATAAATAGATTAGGTGGTCATTCTTATTATATTGGCTCTGCCCACCCATGAACAATTAATATTTCTCCAACTATTTAAATCAGACTTAATTTCTACAAAAAGTGTTTTATAATTATGTTCATGTAGTTACTGGGTTTGTCTTGGCAGTATACTCCCAAGTATTTTATGCTGTCTACAGATATTTTAAATGGTGTATCTCTCACTATCTCTTGCAGGGTTTTGTTGGTGACATAAAGAAATGCTGATTATTTATGTGGATTTATTTTGTATCTTTCTACTTCACTACAATGAGTCATTGTTTCAATTAGCTTTTTAGTTGAAACTTAGGATTTTCCAAGTATATCGTCTGCAAAAAGAGATAGTTTTATTACCTCCTTAACCATTCTGATTCCTTCAATTTCTTTTTTTTCTTTTATTGCTATTGTTTGCATTTCTAATACATTATTGAGCTGATAGTGGGCATCCTTGTTTCACTTCTGATCTTATTGTGAAGACTTCTTTTTTTAAATTTTTTTATTTAGTTTTCAGCATTGATTTTCACAAGAGTTTGAATTACAAATTTTCTCCCCATTTCTACCCTCCCCCCCACTCCAAGATGGTGTATATTCTGGTTGCCCTGTTCCCCTGTCAGCCCTCCCTTCTGTCACCCAACCCCCCTCCCATCCCCTTTTCCCTTCCTTTCTTGTAGGGCAAGATAAATTTCTGCACCCCATTGCCTGTGTATCTTATTTTCTAGTTGCATGCAAAAACATTTTTTTGAACATCTGTTTTTACAACTTTGAGTTCCAAATTCTCTGCCCTCTTCCCTTCCCACCCACCCTCCCTAAGAAGTCAAGCAATTCAACATAGGCGTATCATTATGTATAACCCTTCTACAATACTCATGTTGTGAAAGACTAAGTATATTTTGCTCCTTCCTAACCTATCTCCCTTTATTGAATTTTCTCCTTTGGCCCTGTCCCCTTTCGAAAGTGTTTGTTTTTGATTACCTCCACCCCCATCTGCCCTCCCTTCTATCATCCCCCCCTTTTTTATCTTCTTCCTCCTTTTTTCCTGTGGGGTAAGATACCCAAACAAGTATGTATGGTATTCCCTCCTCAGGTCAAATTTGATGGAGCAAGATTCACTCATTCCTCCTCACCTGCCTTCTCTTCCCCTCCTACAGAACTGCTTTTTCTTGCCACTTTTATGTGAGATAATTTACCCCATTCTATCTCTCGCTACCTCCCTCTCTCAATATATTCCTCTCTCATCCCTTAACTTGATTTTATTTCTTTTAGATATCTTCCCTTCATCTTCAACTCACCCTGTGCCTGCTCTCTCTCTCTCTCTGTATACATATACACATACATATATACATACATACACACTCACATATACATATATATATACATAAAGATATATATATTGTGTATATATATATATATATATGCATATTCCCTTCAGCTACCCTAATACTGAGGTCTCATGAATCATACACATCATCTTTCCATGTAGGAATGTAAACAAAACAGTTCAACTTTAGTAAGTCCCTTGCAATTTCTTTTTCTTGTTCTTTTCCTTGATTACCTTTTCATGCTTCTCTTGATTCTTGTGTTTGAAAGTCAAATTTTCTATTCAGCTCTGGTCTTTTCACTGAGAAAGCTTGAAAGTCCTCTATTTTATTGAAAATCCATATTTTGCCTTGGAGCATGATACTCAGTTTTGCTGGGTAGGTGATTCTTGGTTTTAATCCTAGCTCCATTGACCTCCAGAATATCATATTCCAAGCCCTTCAATCTCTTAATGTAGAAGCTGCTAGATCTTGGATTATTCTGATTGTGTTTCCATAATACTCAAATTGTTTCTTTCTGGCTGCTTGCAGTATTTTCTCCTTGATCTGGGAGCTCTGGAATTTGGCGACAATATTCCTAGGAGATTTGTTTTTGGGATCTATTTGAGGAGGTGATCGGTGGATTCTTTCAATTTCTATTTTGCCCTGTGGCTCTAGAATATCAGGGCAGTTCTCCTTGATAATTTGTTGAAAGATGATATCTAGGCTCTTTTTTTGATCATGGCTTTCAGATAGTCCAATAATTTGAAATTATCTCTCCTGGATGTATTTTCCAGCTCAGTGGTTTTTCCAATGAGATATTTTACAATGTCTTCTATTTTTTCATTCCTTTGGTTCTGTTTTATAATATCTTGATTTCTCATAAAGTCACTAGTTTCCACTTGCTCCAGTCTAATTTTTAAGGTAGTATTTTCTTCAGTGGTCTTTTGGACCTCCTTTTCCATTTGGCTAATTCTGCCTTTCAAAGCATTCTTCTCCTCATTGGCTTTTTGGAGCTCTTTTGCCATTTGCGTTAGTCTTATTTTTTAAGGTGTTG
Organism: Trichosurus vulpecula; assembly: GCF_011100635.1. Lineage (NCBI taxonomy): Eukaryota > Metazoa > Chordata > Mammalia > Diprotodontia > Phalangeridae > Trichosurus > Trichosurus vulpecula. Next base: position 390,449,109 of record NC_050573.1, on the reverse strand, counting down.
TTTTCTTCAGTATATTTTTCAGTATTTTGTGGGGTCTCCTTTAGCAATTCATTGACTTGTTTTTCATGGTTTTCTCTCATCCTTCTCATTTCTCTTCCCAATTTTTCCTCTACTTCTCTAACTTGCTTTTCCAGATCCTTTTTGAGCTCTTCCATGGCCTGAGACCAGTTCATGTTTTTCTTGGAGGCTTTTGTGGTAGGCTCTTTGACTTTGTTGACTTCTTCTGTCTGCATGTTTTGGTCTTCTTTGTCACCAAAGAAAGATTCCAGAGTCTGAGACTGAATTTGGGTGCATTTTCACTGCCTGGCCATATTCCCAGCCAACTAACTTGACCTTGAGTTTTTCAGCGGGGTATGACTGCTTGTAGAGTTAAGAGAACTATGTTCGACAGCTGGGGGGATGTGCCAGCTCTGCCACACCAGCATTCATCCTTCCCCAAGAACCCCCAACCCAGACTGGACTTAGACCTTTAGCAGGCTCTTCACTCCTGCTCTGATCCACCACTTAATTCCTCCCACCAGGTGGGCCTGGGGCCGGAAGTAACTGCAGCTGTAGTTCTGTAGCTGCCCCACTTCTGTTGCCCTTGGGGCGGTGGCCGAACTGCGAACTCCTTCTACTCCTGCAGCTTTTCCCACTAACCTTCTCTGTTGTCTTTGGTGTTTGTGGGTTGAGAAGTCTGGTAACTGCTGCAGCTCACTGATTCAGGGAGCTAGGGCATGCTCCTCCCGGCTCCTGGTCCAGTTAGTCCATGCAGCGCATGCTGGGTTCTGCTCCACTCCGCTCCCCTCCGCTCCCAGCTCCATGCAGGATAGACCTCACCCAGAGACCATCCAGGCTGTCCTGAGCTGGAGCCCTGCTTCCCTCTGCTATTTTCTGGGTTCTGCAGTTCTAGAATTGGTTCAGAGCCATTTTTCATAGGTTTTTGGAGGGGCTCAGTGGGGAGCTCAAGCTAGTCTCTGCTTTCCAGCTGCCATCTTGGCTCTGCCCCCCTATTGTGAAGACTTCTAACTTATATCCATTATAGATAATACTTGCTGATGGTTTTAGGTAGATGTTTCTAATCATTTTAAGAAAAAAAGACACTTATACCTATGCTTTCATAAGTTTTCAATAGGAATGAATGTTGTATTTTATCAAAAGATTTTTCTGTATCTGTTGACATAATTGTATGATTTCTATTATTTTTGTTACTGAAATAATCAATTATATTAATAGTTTTCTTTATATGGTTGCATTCTTGATTTAATCTTACCTGATCACAATGTATAATCTTGTAGTCTCCTAGCTAGTATTTTATTTAGGATTTTTGCATCAATATTCAATTAGTAAAAATGGTCTATAATTTTCTTTCTGTTTTTGCTCTTTCTGGTTTGGGTATCAGCACCATATTTGTTTCATAAAAGGAGTTTCATAGGACTCCTTTGTCTATTATTCCAAATAACTTATTTAATATTGGATTTAGCTGATCTTTAAATGTTTGCTAGAATTCATTTGTAAATCCATCTGGTCCAGATGCTTTTTCTCTGAGGAAGCTCATTTATAGTATGTTCAATTTCTTTTTCTAAAATCAATTTATTTAGATATTCTATTTCCATTTCTGTTAATCTGGACAGTGTATATTTTTGTAAGTATTTTTCCATTTCACTTAAGTTGTTAAATTTATTGGCACATAACTGAGAAAAATTTTTCAATAATTATTTTAATTTCATCTTCATTACTGGTGTATTCGCTCCTTTCATGTTTGATACTAGTGATTTGGCTTTCTTCTCTCTCTTTAAAAATTATATTAACCAATGATTTATCCATTTTTTTATAAAACCAACTTATAGTTTTATTTATTAATTTGATAGTTTTCTTACATTTGATTTTATTAATCTTGCCTTTGATTTTTAGGATTTCTGATGTGGTGATTAATTAGAGATTTTTTAATTTGTCATTTTTTAAATTGCATTCAGTGATCTGCTCTTTATTTTATTGTTGTAAGCATTTAGAGATATAAATTTTCCTCTGATTACTGCTGTTGCTGCATTCCATAAGTTTTGGTATGTAGTCTCATCATTATCATTCTCTTTAATGAAATTATTGTTTATTTCTATGATTTGTTTCTTAACCCACTTTCTTTAGAATTGGTTTACCTACTCTCAAATTTATTTTTAATTTGCATTGCATGGTTATTTATTAAATGTAATTTTATTGCCTTATCATCTGAAAAAGATACATTTAATATTTCTGCATTTTTCATTTAATTATAAAATTATTATTCCCTAATATACCTCAATTTTTGTAAATGTGCCATATATTTCTGAGAAAAGGAGGTATATTCTTTTCTTTTCTTATTCAGTTCTCTCCAGATGTCTATCACATCCAGCTTATCTAAGATTCTATATCTCCTTGACTTCTTTCTTGTTTATTTTTTGGTCAGATTTGTTTAATTCTGAGAGGGGGTGATTGAAGTCTCCTATTATTATAGTTTTGTTATCTATCTACACCTGCAATTCATTTAGCGTTTCCTCTAAAAATCTGGTTACTATAGCATTTGGTGCATGTATGTTTAGTATTGATATTGTTTCATTTTTATGGTACATTTTAACACAATATACTTTCCTTGTTTATTTCTTTTAATTAGATCTACTTTAGCTTTAAATTTATCTGAGATCAAGATTGCTACCCATGCTTTTTTTTTATATCAGTTGAAACATAATCTACTCCTGCCCTCTTTATTTTTGCTTTCATTTTTAAAATATGTTTCTTTAAAAAAATATTGTTGGGTTCTGGTTTTTGATTCATTATGCAATCTGTTTCAATTTTATGGGTGTGTTTATCTTATTTATGCTCAAAGTTGTAATTTGGAGTTGTGGATTTCCTTCTATCCTATTTTTCCTCACTATTTATCCTTCTCTCTCTTTCTCTTTTTACCCTATCCATCCTCAGAAATCTAATTTACTTCCAAGCACTGCCTCCCTAATTCACACAATCTTTTAATAGTCCCTCCCTTATCCTACTCCTTTGCCCTCCTATGCCTTAATTCACATACTCTTCTAAGAGTCCCTCCCTTGTCCTATCCCCTTACCCTCCTATTATTCTGTAAGTTAAGATTTTTACACCCTATTAAATGTATATGTTATTTTCCTCCTTCTGATGAGAATTAGTTTTCTCCACTACCTGCCCTCTATTCCCTCCTCTCCTCCCCTGGAGCAGTTTTTCCAATCATGCCTCTTTGGTATGAGATAATTTATTCTAATTTACCTCTCCTCACCCGATTTAAGTTTTAGGATCATCTCATCATGATCAACTCTACCTCAAGTTTTCTATGCATATTCTTGCAATCTACCCTTGTAATGATAACATTCTTAAGAGTTACATATATCATTTTCCTATATAAGAAGTACACAGTTTAACCTTATTAAATCTTTTACAATTAGTCTTTCATGTTTATCTTTTTATTTTCTCCTTATTCTTATAAGTCAAATATTCTGTTTAGTCCTTATCTTTTCCTCAAAAATACCTGAAGTCTTTTAACTAATTAAAAATCCATTTTTCCCCTTGCAGGACTACACTCATCTTTGCTGAGTAGGTTATTCATGGTTGCAAACCCAGTTCCTTTGCTCTTTGGAATATTGTGTTCCATATTTTTTGGTCTTTTAATGGAGAAGATACTAAATCTTGTGTCCTCCAGACTATAGTGCCACAATATTTAAATTGTTTCTTTTTTCTAGTTGCTTGTAATATGTTCTACTTAACCTGGGAGCTTTGTAACAGCTGTAGTAGTTTTGTGAGTTTTTATTTAAGATCTCTTTCAGGCAGTGATTGGTGGTTCTTTTCAACTTTTATTTTGCCATCTAATTCTAAAACTTCAGGGCAATTTTCCTTAAGAATTTATTGAAATAGGATGTCTAGAGTCTTTTTTTGAAAGCAAAATACTTTCAGGAAATCCAACAATTTCTTTTTTGTCTCTCCTCAATATGTTTTCCAGGTCAGTTGTTTTTTAATGAGATATTTCATTTTCTGTTCCATTTTTTCATTGTTTTGATTTTGTTTTCTTATTTCTTGATGTCTTATGAAGCCATTATCTTTTGCCCAATTCTGATTTCTAGGGAGTTATTTTCTTCCATGAGTTTTTGGATCTCTTTTTCCATTGATTGACTTTCTTTTTGTAATTTTCTTGATTTTCTTTCATTAGTCTTATTTTTTTCAACCTCTCTTATTTGAATTTTAAAGTTCTTCTGAAAATTCTTTTTGGGCTAGTGACCATTACACATTTTTCTTTAAAGCTTTACAAGTAGCTGTTTGGCTTTATTGTCTTATACATTTGAACCCTGATCTCTATCACCCTAGTAAGTATCTATGGTCAAGTTCTCTATTTTATACTCATTTAATGACCTATTTCTTGCTTGTTAACTTTATGTTAGGGTTGGGGTCTGCTCACAGGGTGCAGGGGATAACATCTTAGGCTTCAAGTTTTTCATGCTTCTGTTCACTGAGCTCAGTCTGGAGTTCCTTAACTTTTTGGTTCTTTGAATGTTCTATAATCCAAGACCAAGTGTGGTCACTGCTCCTGAAGCCCATGTCTTGTTCTATGAGTGACCTCAGGTACTCTTCTCTGCCCATGAATTGTAACCATAGTCCCCAACAGTACCATTGCAAACACTTTTGTTCCCTGAAGTTCCTCAGGGGGTGGGGGGTCCCAAGGGTCAATTTGCCCTTTTACCCTGGAAATAAAACCAGGGACCCCAACCAGGAGGACCCCAGTCTCCTGCAACCATGCTTACTAGTGTGTGATCCTCCTCACCCACAGCCACAGCCTGGCACCTTGGTTGATCAATGTATCTGGGCTCTGAGTCCAGAGCAAGTGGAGGACCCTGCAATCTTTCCCTGACAATCCTCCTGAATCTTATGACTTCTGTGGGACAAAAGTTCCTGAAGCTGGTATTGTTGCCTTCAGGACTTACTGTCTGTTAGACTCAAAGGTATCTGCCCAGCCAGACTATCACTTTGGGAGGTCAGATCTTTCTTAAGGTCCTCCCAAGTTGTCTTAGGCTGGATGACTGCTTTACCCCGATTTTAAATTATTTCTGTCTCTCTAGAATTCATTTTGAGGCATTATTTTAAATTCTTTAGGAGGCAATTTAGAACAGCCCGGTAATTTCCTGCCTTATTCCACCATCTTCTCATAATTCCCTTGCTCACTATTCTTCAAGGATTAATAAATAAGAACTCCCCATACTACAAATATAGGCCTCAAAATATCCTGGGGAATTCAACCAATAAACTTTATTGGAAATGAACCATTATCACAGACTGACATGTTATCCACAATCACCTGAACATAATATTGATTCACAAAAACTTAAGAACAATGTTTTAAATAAATGTCGCTGCCAGGAATATGCTGGACCCAGCTCAAACTAGCCTGTGAGAGCAAATTATTAAATTTTCACTGTGAGCATTGACATCTCAGAAATCAGAAAGAGCAACAAATCAGCATTTGATTTATTGTTTTATTTGTTGTCTTGCCTTAAGAAGGTGATGGAAAAAATGTGAATAATGCAGAATAAACTTAGAAGTGTGTAACACATAACTCTCTCTTCTCCTTCCCAGAGCCAGTTGTTTCATATTTATCGGCACATCTTTGAGTGTCACTATTTCAAATGCTTATATTCTCTAGTTTTGATGGAACAAAAAGTTTTCCATTTACAGAGACCAGACTGAGAAAAATCAAAATTATATGAGAACAAGATGAAGTATTTCTCATCTTCTTTGTCCTGTCTGGAGTTAAACTAAGGATACTTGCAGTGAGTGATCTTACAGAGCTTAATCTTAATATTTTTATTCAATTTTAAAAAGCAATTACTGCATCCACCCAATAATAAGTATTCTATAGAACATTAAATTTAAAAGAAGAATAGCAAGATGATAATTTGTCCCAGGACCATTTCTACTTAAATCTTACTGGAAAAAAATCTTTTAAAAAATGACAAGATGAATAATAATAGTAATGGCAGCAGGAGTGAGAGCTGACATTTTTTACAAAGAATAACCTTTTGTTATCTGTTCTCTAAGAACAAGATTGGCTGTAAAACAGCTAAGAAAACAAGAAAGTTTTGTCAGAATAAGTAGCACAGATAATAAATGTCATAGGAGTTCTAAGAATCAAATATAAGAGTAGTTAGGGAAAGCTTCATGGAGGCAGTGAGCCTGGAGCTAGGATGGAGCAAGAAGTACAGTTTGGATAAGAGAAACTAATAGAAATGTGGTTAAAATTGGGGGGAAAATACTGGCACAGAGGGTGGTTTGCAGCTTTGCAAATGTTACTGGACCCTGAGAGCTTCCCTTTGATGCACATATCTATGATTCTACAGTTGAGATCTGACAGAGGAGGGAGGGCCGTAAATAGTCTGAACACTGAGTGGCTGTGCTGAGCTGGGATAGCCAGGGCTCTCCCACCCCGGAAAGCTCAGTGACTGAGGCCAATTCTGGGCCTCGCTAGTCAATAGGACACCTGCTTCTGGCATCTTGAACAGTTTTTACAATTTCATTGCAAAGAGCAGGAAGGGATTAACCTCATCAGGGAAGACTTAGTGAAGAGAGGGGGATCAGATGCCATACAGGATGGGGTCAATGAACGCAAAAGCGGGAGCTGGCAGGAAGACAGGTCAATTGCACGTCCATTCTCACTTCCATCTGGTAAATGAAAAATGGCTGCGTCTTCAAGACCCAGGCCTCTTAGATGAAGACAGGGGTACTGTTTGAGCCAGTTTCTTTGTTTCAGAGCTACAGGCCATTTTGCTTGCAAGATACTGTTTAGAAGTTGCTGGGAACCAAAACAAGACCTTCCCTCTTAAGAATTCATGTGCTCAGGCTTCAGCCTGTATGAAGGATTTTTACCCATTTTTCTTTTCCATGGTTTTAAAAGGTTGTAAAAGTTTTCTCAATGTAATTTTTATCACCTTTCTTTCTTTCCCTTTTTTTCATCATTTATGACCATATGTGTTTTTTATGATATTCACAACATGCTTGTGTCACAAGATTCAAATTTAATTTCCTGCAGTTACTGCACAATATGCATAGCAAAAAATGATATAAAAATGACAGAAAATAATAAACAGTCACTCCATTTCTTCTAGGTTACCCTTTGGAAATAAAACTCAAGGATAATCCATATGAGGCTTCTGATTGGTTGTCTGCAGATCCATGTTGTTTCGGGAATTTATAATAATCGTTAGAGATTTTCAAATCTCCCGATAGTGGCTGAGGGATTCGCTTTATTGGGAAATTATCAACCTGTACACCCAGAGATTTAAGAGTTGTTACAACTTCCTTCCTATCACTTGAGGGGAGTGGAGTTCGAGTGAATGGGGGAAGTTAGCTAGTACAGTACTTTGTCAGTAATACTTTGTACTTTTCACCTGAAAGCCAAAATGTAGGAAACTAATTTGAGCAAGTCATTAGAAAGTCTCTGTTTCCAGGCAACCTAATGAATCATAATCAGAGACAGTGGTCATACATGATGGGCGGCGGGGGGGAGGGGGTGATATTGGATCCAGGACTATTGGATTGCCCCTCCTGGTGTTCAGTGTCTTAGATCCTAGTTCATGATATAGGTCAGTGCCTTAATGAAGGGGGGAGGGATCATGGCTAGCAGGTACCAGCTATATATTTAAAAACTCTTCCACTATAGCATTTGCCAGTCACTACTAAGCCAAGCTCTGGCTCCTGAACTTCTTCCTGATGCTTTCAATCCCAGCTCATCCTTGGCCCTTCATAGCCATTTGGCTCCATACTGAAATCCACCTGACCCAGCTTTGTCACTTTCTCATCATTGCTCCAGAGCTGATCCTCTGGCTTCTTTGACTTCTGGGGCTTTGGTGCTTCCAGTAACTCTGTCTTGTCTCTGCTCCCAATTCTAATATCCAGCTCCCTCCTTTCTTCCTCCCTTACACAAAACAATTTCCAGGCAATGCTTTCCTGGTTCTTTCAGGTCTGACTGAAAGCCATAATCAACCTCTGACCTTTTATTAGAACCATAACCACCAAAACCTGTATCTGGGCAAATGGAGGTGAGCCCCTGCTGGTTCTAGTTGGTCATGTTGATTGCACTGAGGCCTAGACCTAGGTGAGATACAGGGACCATAATTTGTGGGGAGAGGATGCAGGCATCTTCCCCGGTTGCTGATGTCCTATTTGTGATGTCCTAATTATGGCTCTTCTTTCCACTGACTAAGAAAGACGGACATCCCTACCACTGCTAAATAGCCTGTTCCAAACACAGGTGGAGCACAGTAAGTGTTGTTGACTAACACCTCCCTTCTGTCTATTATTTACTAAATCTCTATTTAGGCACCCAAAAAGGCAAGTGAACATCTTTTCGCTGCGAGGTGTAATTCTCATGAAATGTCAACGTTCCCTGAGCTTGCTTAACTTCTTCCAATTGCCTGTGAGTGGGAGAAAATGCCTAGGTAGGGAGATTAAAAAAGAGAAAAAGAAGGAAAAAAGGAGAAGATAGAGAAATGGAGTTTTTCCTTTTAAGACAATATTCTTTAAGTAAAAAATAGAATGGAAAAATGTAATTAATATTATGTCCTCCTGGGCAAATCAAACTAATACCTATCATATTAGTATTTGATGGATAGCCTATATGGCAGGATGAACTGACTTCCATCATTTGCTTTCTTGAGGAAACTCACCAAGAAGATCCCACTGCTTTTGAAATACGAAATGGCCTAAGGAAAGATAGAAAGGGGTTTTTAAGGCCTTGTCGTGTTCTTTTATGTATCTCTTAAATATTACATATGTAGTATGATACCTCTTACCTATGTGATAATATATCTAATATGCCTATAGTATTATAACATTAAATAATATAACATATACTACAATATTACATGTAATAAAATAATACTTCTAACATATTGCATGTTTTCATAAAAAATTATTCTCTGGCCCCTGTTTAGGAGTTGACAGGGAAAGACTTTGTCCAGATCATAAACAGAGATACAGAAAGATGACTTGTGAGAATCTAGTCCTGAAGTGGCCTGGGAGGGATGGTACAAAGGGGAAAGGGTATCAAAAAGCTCTGAAACAACCTAAAAATTAAAGTCCAAGCCTATATACTGAGTGCTGGGCTAGGGCCAAGATCTCTACTTAACATAGCACAGGAGTAGCGGTACCAAAAATGGAGATGCCAAAAAGTGAGGCTATGTTAGCCCTCACTGCAGGAAGGGCAGATGTCCATAGCCCAAGGAGAATGACTAAAGCTTTGTCTCCACAATTCAACCAATTCAGTCTAAACCTAGTCAAGCTCCATTTATACAAAATAACTATTAATTGACTGATTCTCACCCACCCTTCACTTTTCAACCCCTTGCTATCATACAATAAAAGAACAGCACAAGTCACCTGAGCTTAATGCCTCCTATATGACCTGCCCTGCAGAGACTATTTGTGTTTTTAAATTTATAAACTGGCCTTCTCCTATTTGGCGTCTTTGTGTAGCTGGTGTTATTTAGTCATTATTGGGAGGAGGGGAGGGAGCGAAACTTTGCTTTGGGGCTGAACATGTGTATCCCATGTCTAGCCAAGAGTACATTTGAAAATGTTAATAATAAGCCAGTGGCATGGAAACTAGCTCTCATCTATCCTGAAAAACCATCTTGAGCTCACATTTTGCACAGAACAACTTCACAGTAAACAGAAGTCTATCATCGCAGAATTAGCATCTGCAATTTGCAACACTGAAACAATCAGTTGGTGTCTGCTTTACTCTGGGGGTCTTTTGCTCCCGCACAAGTCCCGCCAAAGCCACTGTTCCCCGTGATGCCATGGCCTGCATATAGGGAACATGTACGGCTACATTGTAATGTTCATGTAAACATTTGTGGTCCTGATTTACTGTGTACTGTGTTTTCTATTGAATTAATACCAAATGTTAAAGAAAATGCTTCAAAAATAAATGTTTCCTACAAGTCGCTCACTGGAAACAGTGCTGACAGATGTTGATTGGCTAGGTTGCGGTGTGAGTTCCCAAATACAGCAAGTGGAGTGGAGTTGGGTTAACTTGGCTAAGTGGAATCTTCACTGAAGTTGAGGTAGAGAGAGGCCTTTGAAGTTCTGTCCTACAGTAATACATCCCAGTCACTTGAGGGTGTAGTTTTACTGGAAACATCTGACTGCTGTGTTATGAGAGGGACATTAAGAAACTGGTACAGAGGAAGCTGTTGGGCCTGAGGACCTGTTTTTGAATCCTGCCTGGTGCTTGCTGCCTGTGTGACATTGGGTAAGTCATCTGATCATTCTGGATCTTAGTTTCCACATCTATAAAATGAGACATTTAAATGGTCTCTGTGGTTCTAGGTCTATGATCTATAAATGTATTGTATGGAATTTGTACCACGGTAGCAGCTTGGAGCCATAGAACGATTGCTAGATTTGGATTCAGAGGTGGGTCCTGTGTTCAAATCCCATCTCTGATAGATATTTAGTATCTGTAGTTGGGTGGCAGAGTGACTAGAGCAAGGGTCTAGAGTCAGGAAGACCTGAGTTGGATGTGACTCCAGCTGCTTACTAGCTCTGTGACTCTGGGTGAGTCACTTCGTCTCTGTCTACATCAGTTTCTGCATCTATAAAGTGGGAATAACGGTACCTACGTCCCAGGGCTGTCATGAGGATCAAATGATATGATATTTGTAAAGCATTTAGCACAGGGCCTGGTACGTAGGAGACACTTAGTGATTGTTCCCTTCCTTCCTGAACAAGTTATGTCTCCTCTCTGGTTTCTCATTTGTAAAGTGAAAGAGTTGGGCTTGATGGTTTCTAAGTCCCTTCCTTCTCTCCTCCTCATTGGCTTTTTGGAGCTCTTTTGCCCTTTGGGTTAGTCTATTTTTAAGGTGCTATTTTCTTCTGTATTTTGGGGGGTTTCCTTTAGCAAGGTGTTGACATGGTTTTCATGATTTTCTTGTATCGCTCTCATTTCTTTTCCCAAATCTTCCTCTATTTCTCTTGATTTTCAAAATCCTTTTTGACCTCTTCCATGGCCTTCAAGCAGTTCATATTTTTCATGGAGGCTTTTGATGCAGGATCTTTGACTTTGTTGTCTTCTTCTGGCTGTATGTTTTGATCTTCTTTGTCACTAAAGTAAGATTCTGTACTCTGAGTTCTTTTATGCTATCTGCTCATTTCCGCAGTCAATTACTTGACTTTTGAGCTCTTTGTCAAGGTATGACTGCTTCCAGAGTAGAGAGTGCACTGTCCCAAGCTTCTGGGGTTGTGCATAGCTTTTTTTTTTCCTAGCTACTTGTAGGCACCTATAACTTTTCAGTTCTTATAAGGTTGTATGATCTAAGGAGAGGTATTTACTCCTCCACTGGCTTGTGCTCTGGTCCGTGAGTGACCTCAAGCATTCTTTCCTGCCTTGGAACTGCTAGGAAGACTCCCTCTCCATGACCACCACAAGCTCTGCCACACCAGCACTCCTCCTCATACCAGGACCACCACCCAGGACTGGGACCCAGATCCAAGCAGGGCAAAGCAAGAGAATCCTGCTTCAGTGCCAGCAAAGAGATCCCTGCACTCCTGCTCTGATCAGCTGCTTGATTCCCCCCACCATCTGTGGGCCTGGAGCTCCAGAAGCAGCTGCTGCTGCTGCCACCGCCACTGCAGCCACCTCTGCTCCCCCTGGGGCTGGTGTCAGACCACATCCTTCTCTGACCCAGGTCCACCAGAATTTTCCCACTGACCTGCTAAGTTGTCTTTAGCATTTGTGGGTTGAGAAGTCTGGAAACCACTACAGCCCTGAGGCCTGCTCCAACATGTCTGCTCTGGCCTGGCCTGGTCTGTGAAGGCGTGGCCCACTACTCTGCATTCTGCTCCCAGTATAGTACGATAGACCCTTCCCAGCAACATCCAGGCCATCTTGAGCTGGAGACTTGTTTCACTCTGTCATTTCTTGGGTTCTGTAGCTCTAGAATTTGTTTAGAGTCATTTTTACAGGTGTTTGAAGAGATCTGAGGGAGAGCTCAAACAAGTCCCTGCTTTTACTCTGCCATCTTGGCTCTGCCCCCTTCCTTCTCTAAATCTAAAATTCTAAGAATGTTTTCCAAAGGAAATCAACACAGATCTAGATTTGGAAACCATGTCATGTGAGGAATGCTTCAAGGAATGGGAATTTTTAAGTTGGAGGACACTAAAGAGGAATGTGCTAACTCCTTTGGAATACTTGAAGGATTGTCATTTGGAAGACAAATTGATTATTGGATGCATTCTGTGTCCATCCAGAGAGCAGAACTAAAACCAATGGATTACTGTTATAGGGAAGCAGATTTCATCTCAGTAAAAGGAAAAATGTTTTAATAATGGAGGCTGTCCAATATCAAAATAGGCTGCTTTATTAAGTAGTGAGCTCTCCATCCTTGGAAATATTTATGTGGAGATTGGATAAACATCTTTCAGTAGTGTTGTAGAGATTTTCCCTGAATTATATGAGAGGTTGATCCATAAATCTTACCCTCCTCCTGTGTAAATGCAGAGGCAACTATATGGCTTAGGGATAGTGTGTTGGTAAGCAAAATGGGCTCTTAGCACTCAGTTCAACCAAATGCCCTTGGAGAGCTTGGCTTTTGTCTCCTTTGATTAATTCAGTGTATTTCATTGAATCTTACTAGGTGCTAAGCCCCAGGTCCAAACCCCTATTAGGTGCTAAGCCTATGTGGGTGTGGAGCTCCCATGGTACTAAGAGGAGGTGCTAACTCAAGAGCCAATCATAGGAGTCTAAGTTCTGGTCATTCAGATGATGTTTGATGACATCTAAAATGGTATAAGAAGAGAAGACAGAGCCATTTGCTCAGGGCTCTCACTTGTGGTGGTGTGCTGATGTGGACACTCCGGGTAGCTATAGCTAAGAGCCCTCCAGCTTGTAACCTGCATGTTGGGACTTTGTTAAACTCTGGTAACTATGTATTGGGATTTGAATCAGACAAGGTCTGTCTGTCGATATTTGTAATTTGTTTGTATTTTCCTCTCAAGTTCAGGGTGCTGGCTTTTTTCCCCTGAACTAAGTGAATGATGTCTGTATGCTGGATTAAAGTAAACATGTCAACCCCTTCACGTTGCTTTCCTTAGTAAAGCAGATCAAAAGAACCTGGGCTTTGGCAGCATGCTTGTTGTTGGGCTTGTGTTGGTCTTTCACCCCCACAACAGCTGCTAGGCAGATTGTCGAAACAGATAGGATGTTGGACCTGGAATCAGGAAGACCTGAGTTCAAATCCAGCCTCAGACACCTAATAACTGTGTGACCCTGGGCAAGTCATTTAACCTATGTTTGCCTTAATGCATTAGAGAAGGAAATATCAAACCATTTCAGTATTTCTGCCAAGAAAAACTCCATGAACAGTATAGTCCATAAGGTCATGAAGAGTCAGGCACTACTTAATGACTGAACAAAAACAACACCCTGTGTAAATAATGTGTTAGAACGTTTCTCATTAGGAATATTAACAATACTGTTAGTGTCTTCAGGAAAGCCGAAACACTCATTTTATGTGCCGTGCATGTGGGTGAAGTCTTCTACAGATGGTTTCACCATGATAGCACTGATTCTGGGTTCTCAAGTTGCCTGAGACAATATTCTAGGTTTAATTCTCTGATGGTAGAATCAGAAAAGCCTAGGAGTCAAAGGGTATTTTTCAGCCTTAACCTAAATGAATCCATAACATAAGATACAGACTGTACATAGCTATGCATTCTTTCCCAAAGTTTTTCTAAAAGTATGAGAAATGGACAATCTATCTCCTTCAAAGTCCCAAGGCCACAGGGGCAAGAACAGACTTTTTTTTTAAAAGCTTGGCAACACTGTCTATAATGACTCCTTTCCCTCATTTACTGAAAGGGTCAGTTGGAAGTCAGCATGACACAATGTAGGGAGCAATGGCTCCAATATGAGTGGCCTTTGAATAATCATGATAATGATAATAGCTAGTGCTTTAAGGTTTGCACAGCGTTTTGTATATATCACCCCAAAAAGGAAAATATCTGGAGATATAGACTGAAAATGATAGTTCAGATTTGTCGTGTTGACAGTGTATTGACTTCCTCAGATTTCCTTGAATTCAAATAAAGGTATCATTCATTCACTGCTTTCACAATCACTTTCACAGAGTCACAGTAGACCGACCCACATTCTGCAGTAGGATCGATATCATTCTGATTACAGTATTGTTTTCTGAACAGTAAGTGAGTAGCAAGATGGATAGGGTAGGATGATTGCCCCACAGTCAGTCCACAAGCATCTATTAGGCACCCACTACATGTCAGGACCTGTGCCCAAGTGATGGAGAGACAAAGACAGATGACAAGAGGCCCATGCTGGCCAGGTCCTTGTTTCTTGGTTTTTAGGATGTTTTTTGGCTATGTAGGATGAAGCATAGTTTAGGGGTTCTAGAGACATGTTAATTAGAGAGATAAGGTGAATGTTGACTTACTCATCTTCAATCCAGACATCTCTTTCCCAAAATCACTGTGAGTCCCAAAAGAGAATGGATCACTGGGTGAGAAGTGGAGGGGGTGGGTAGTGTTTCTGGGTTTGAATCTGGAGGGTGATCAATATACCATTATAGACCCAGATGTTGTCTGACCAGGGCAAAGCACAGAGGAACCATTACCTCTTTATCCTGGAAGTTAGGCCTCTCTTAATGCAACTCAATTTTTTTAACTTTTGTTTCTTTGACATTGCATAATATCATGTTGAGCTTGGAATCTGCTAAAACACCTAGATCTTGATGGCTTCCCCTCCCCACCCTGCTTATGACTCTAGACTTCAAATTCATGTGTGTGGCTGTCTCATCCTGATAGTTCTCTCAGTGCCTGAGGCCCCTCACTATCGAACTCTAGAACGTCCTACCTCCTTGCTGCCTTTCATCTCGGAATATACCTCCACAAGTCCCATTCCCTTTGTCCAATAGCTAAGTTCCTCCTGGAGACTCTATTTGGTGAGGGGCCCAGGCCTTCATTCTCTTGCTGATCCTGTTGATAACTTTGTGGATTTCAAAATCATGACCCATTCAGACTCCACTGAGTATCTCTATCTTTAGTCCTTCTTCCCCTCTGCTTTTAAACTCCCTTTTAATTTTTCTTCCCCCATTAGAATGTAAGCTCCTAGAGGGCAAGGTCTAGCTTTCTTTTTTGCTTACATTGCTTACATTTTTTTTGCTTACATTTTGTGTCTTCAGCACTATGTGCCTAGCACATAGTAAGTGCTTAATAAATGCTTGTTTCTTCCCTCCTTCCCCATTTTTATTTGGAAAAACTCATTTTTAAATCCAAGTATACGGCTTTACATTCATTCTTATTAAGTTCTGTTTTGTTAGATTTTGCTCAGTTTTCTAGCCTGTCAAGATCTTTTTGCTTACTGAATCTGTCATCCAAATGTAATCATCATTCCCTTACCAAGTGTGTGATTATTACAAACTACAACTAGCTTTTAAATAAGCCAGGGGAAGGGGAAGAGGTAGCAAAATGAGTCTATATTTGGATCAGTATAATGTATTTTCCACAATATCTATCATATTTCATTTATATAAGCATTCATACTTTGCAATTCAGGAAAAGTATTATGTCCACTTTACAGATGAGCCATAAAGAGGTTAATTGACTTTTCTGTAGTTGCATAGGGAGTTACTAGCAAAGATATAAAAACCTGGATCTCATGGTATACATGATTAAGTCTTTTCAGATCCATTGTTGCATAATGCTGACTGTGAAAATACACTAAATAACAAAACTGGGGATCTCATGCTTACCATTTCCATATTTCTTCCATTGGTTCATGCCATTGAGCTTCAGGCCACCCGTTCAGCCATTTGTGGTTCCAGTGGGACCTATTGCTTAAATTAGGAAGCCCATGTGCTGTCCATCATTTGGGACCCTCGCAACACCTCTTCAGAACACATTTGTACTCTCGTATCATGAGATCATGCAGGGAGTTAGATGCACATCCTTCTTTCTGACTCATACTTCAAATGACCACTAGCTTCTGCTCTTTTCTTTTTACTGTGGACCATTGTTGCACTATATAAATCAAGATAGGTAGCACTATTAAACTAGACATTTCTGCCCTGATCTTCATGGACAGCTTTGCAAAATGTGGGCACACACATATATTCATTCAGCAAACCCTTACCAAGTACCTTCCATGTTCAGAGAAGGAGGCACCTGGGGGAGGTATATGAGTTAAATAAGACAGTATTATTGGCCTAAAATATACATGTCCTCCTTTTAGGATGCCCAAATTTTTGAAATTAAGTTATGGCTTCTTTTATTAAAAGGATAAATTTCCCATTTGTAGAATCAAGGATCATGTATCTAGTGCTGGGATGGCTCACACTGGCTATGTTGTTAGAGGACTGTTAGGCTTAACCTAGCTACCCATCTAACAGATTGGTGGCACAGTAGATAGAGCACTGGGCTTGGAATCAGGAAGCTTCATCTTTCTGAGCTCAAATCTGGCCTCCTATACTGAATAACTCTGTGACCCTGGGCAAACCATTTAACTCTATTTGCCTCAGTTTCTTCATCTGTAAAATGAGCTTGCAAAGGAAATTGCAAACTACTCCAGTATCTTTTCTAAGAAAATGACAAATGGGGTCATGAAGAGTCAGACACAACTGAACTACAACAGCTACCCTTCAGGAGCTTGAACTCAAGGTGCAAAGAGAAAACACGTCCATGATTAAATATATTTTATTTCATTAGTTCCTTATGAGTGGTGCTGCAAAGACATGCTAAAGGAAGTTCTGTGGAAGAAGTGGCATTTGAACTAGATCTTGAAGGATATGAGGATGATAGTCCAATAAAGGGAGGGAAACAAGAAAGCTAAAAATTCAGTTAAGTTTAGATGCACCAGTTCTGAATTAACATCAATAGAATTGTATTCCTAAGGGTTCCTTTATTTTTTTTCCATTGGAGGAGAGAAAGGTGAGAGAGAGAAAAAAATCAATTCAAACATGGAAAATAACATAAAAAAGAGATTAGAACTCAGATATAGAAAAAAAATTCAAAAGCACAGGGTTTCTTAATCTTTGTTTTTGTCACAGACCCCTTTGGCAATCTGTTGAAATTTATGGACCCTTCACAGAATAATATCTTTAATGTATAAAATAAAATATGTGAGATTACAAAGGAAAGCAAAGGTAAGTCAAAATAAAGATGTGGCTTTCCCATCCATGTTCATCCTAATTCATGGTCCCCTTGGGCATCTGTGGACCCTAGCCTAAGAACCACTGCATTAGCAATTGAGTTCCTTTTGTGTCTGATAGAAAAAGAAAAGGGTCAAGAAGTAGGATCTTGCTTGTAAGTCACATTAATTTTCTTCCTAGGTGACTATTTAAAGTTTCACATCTTGATAATTCAACTTTCTTTTGAAACTAAATCTTTAAATCATGCACCCACCAGACCTAAAATTTTCTGAACATAGTTGTCCAGAAATTACTGACTCCCTTGTGGACTTTTAGTCTTTCGGCAACACACATGGCTTGCATACTCTGGATAGTTAAGGCTGCTCTTGTGACTTATTTTTATTGATTGTATGAATGGTGATGAAAAGGAAATGTGTTGAATTTGCAAAAGATTTTTTAAAATGCCTTGTAGTGACCCAACACCTCCAGTTGTATGCTTGCTCATAAAGAGCAAAAATGAAAGGATTTGTCCAAATGTGTGGCATAATATGGTAGTAATAGAAGGGCTTTTATCTCTCATCATAAAGAGCACTAGAGCAAGAGGATTAGGGGAAAACTCTTTGAAAATCAGAGCTCATGTTATTGCTACTTGATGGACTAACAATTTAGATCTAATTGATCACGGCATTAATTATCCATAATCTCTACATACATGGGGAGCCTTGTGGGATATTTCTAATCAAATTAAAACTAATTCAAAGCCATCTCAGATTACAGAATGTTTTGTCTCTCTTTTCGGCTAGGAGAGTCAGGGGAAATGTACTGCTTATTACAGGCTGATCTGAGTGCCTGCACTGTATAAAGGGCCTTTAATATAATCACTTTCACAGAGCTGAGGGGAGTAGTAGCCTTCTGTAATTGAGCCTAACAGAAAGGAGACTTTTTAAATTTTTAAATGAAGAAAGATTTGACAGCATATTCATTTTACCAACTCAAATTTGTGTATCTCCTAAATACTTCAAATGAGAATTCTGGGTTAGTATTATACAAACTCCAGAAATCATTGATTAGAGCTGCATACAGGATCAAGGATGCTGATGACTCTTTCTCATGCTTAGAGAAAACTTTAGTGTTATTTCTAGTGGATGTTAAATTAATTAAATGATGCTGATGTCTATAGAAAAAGCCCTAGAAAATAAGAGGTTTTGGGTTTTGGCTTATCCCTTAATAAATTATGTGATCTTAGAGAAATCAACCCACTTCTCTGGGATTCAAGGTTTCCTCCTCTTTAAAAATAGGAACAAAATCACTAAGTTTCCATCTCTTTCCTGAAACTGTGCAAGTTGATTTCCATTTCCTACCTCACCCCCAATTCCCATCCCTAGCTTGATACTGGAGACATCATAGTACAATGGAAACAGTGCTAGGTTTGGGGCAAGAAAATGTGGGGTTTGAATTTCATCTCAGATGATGTCAATGTAACCTTGGCAAGTCCATTAACCATTTAAAGTCCCAGTTTCATAATAAGCAAAATGGGGCTAACATCTGTCTAGAAAGATAGTTGTGAGACTCAAATGAGATAATTTAGATAAAGTGCTTTTTAAACCTAGTGATGCTAACTAAATTTTAGTTACTATTACAATGTTATTGCTAAGTATGAGGGATGAAGTTTCCTGTTTTATCTGGCCTCAAACAATGATTTAAGGCCCTGAATTATTATTCTACCACTCACCACCATCCGTCCCCAGAGAAAAGGCTAAAAGATAATAAAGGTAAGGATCCAATGGTTCCAGAAACATATTTGCTTATTTTCTGTGCATCTGATTGAAAGCAACTGGTTGGCAGCCATATAGGTGACTTTACTTTTCTCAGAAAAAAAATATTCAAACCAAAGCAGAAACAAATATTTAGGAAATGTGTAACTGAGTTCTCTTATATGATATTCCTGCCTGCGATCTGATGTTCTGGTTCACTTTCCACAAAAGAACAAATATGGGTTTGCTTAGGTACATCCCATGTTAGAGAAAGGACCCCACCTCTGTTTGAGACTTCCTATGTTTAGGCAAATGTAAGAGTAAGTTTCAATGTATGAATTACAGCATGTCTGAGTATGCCTGTGTGTGTGCATGTGTGTGCATGTGTGTGTGTGTGTGTGTGTGTGTGTGTGTACGTGAGAGAGAAAGAGAGAGAGAGAGAGAGAGAGAGAGATTTGTGCGTGTTGGGGTCAAGGAAAAGAATCCATCCCATTGAAGAAGGAATTTCTATGAGAAGCACCCTAGAATTTTAGTTTTGGGATTCTGAGTTTGAAGCATTTGAATCTTTTGATGATTCAGAAGAGAGCTTTGCAGAAAGAGATTTCCTTTTCTAAGGAAATAAGAGTTTAAAAATCCTATAAACAAAAGTGTTCTAAGGCTTCTGGGAAATAAAATACTTCTTACAAAACAATATTTTGATGAATTAAGTGCAAATGAATTGAAAACATGTGGATTAATTTTTCTTTAAAAAGCACATGGGTTTAAAAGTTGCAGAGGGAAAAATTGCTTTGCAAAAGACATTCCAGGCTTTGGCAAGCCCAAATAGAAGAGACAGTTGTATTTTCTTCCCTAATAAATTGCAATGTACAAATTCACCTCAGTTCAACAAACAAGAGGCTTCTTCGAGCAAGGCACCATGCTAGATGCTGGAGCTACAGTGCTAAATAATGACCAATTCCTGGTCTCAAGTTACTTATTGTCAATAAAGGGGTTATGACAAATGAGCACAATACAAGAAAGAATGGGCTGAGGAAAAGAAGAGATCAGGGAAAAAGTACAATAAGAAATTTGAGGAGGGAGAGATGCTTTTTAAGTGGGGGGAAATTGAGAAAGGTGATAGAAAAGAAGTTAGCTGTACTTTGAAGGATTTAATTACAGTAAGGCAGAAGAGTATATTCCAGGCATGCTCACAGCCAATATGGAAGGTCAGAGGGGGAACAGAGACTGGCAACAGGTAGTAAGTAGTCCATTTTGACTAGAGCCAAAGTTAATGAAGAAGAGTTGCATGAGATTAAGCTGGAAAGAGAAGGAGGTGCAAGATTGAGACTAATAGGCCATATTCATCACTCATAGTCTTTATCAAGAAAGACTTCTTTATCAAGAAAGGGAAGTGTACCAATCTTTTCTCTGAGTCTGATTGCTCTTTGTACTTAATCTGAGTATAATAGCTTCACACACACTTGCCCCCTCCCAGACATTCAGGTCATGTTATACTGAGCTGAATGTAATCTACAAGGAAAGTTTCCAGGCAACACATTATTAAATAGTGCAAAGGGGCAATTACTAATATGTGGACCATTGTGGATTTTCCTCCATGTGACTCCATATGTGAATTAGCAGTAACTGAAATGACCCTGCTCCTTATATTCATTTATATTATTGTAATGACTGTGTGTATTTTTCCTGATTCTGACTATTCTACTTTTCATTATTTAATGTCTTCTCATGTTTCTCTCAATCCTTCACATTTGATTGAAGGCTTTTAAGTAGAGAATGACACCAGTGAAGCTGTATGAAGGATAGACTGCAGAAGGGAGAAACTAGAGGGAAGGAGACTAGTTCAAGTAGTATTATGAGTCCAGTTAAGAAGGGATGAATAAGAAATGAGACTTTGTGAATGGAGAGGAAGGGATGAATGCAAGACACATTTTGTAGGTAGAATCAATAGGAGTTGACACACGATTGGAACTGAAATGTGAGAAAAAGGGAAGTCAAACAAAACTCAAAGTGTTGCAGCTGAGAGAAATTGAATACTGTGGTATCCTCCAGAGAAAAATGAAAACCTATTGGGTAGGTCTGAAGGAAATTTATGGGTTCCGTTTTAGGGATGTTGTGTTTGAGATAGCAGGGAAATGACAAAATGAAGATACATTGTGAGAATCTCATGAAGCAACATACATAAATTTTTGTAAAACCTGAAGTGTATATTTGTGTGTGTGTACACATGTATACATACACACATATCATATGTACATATATGTCCAAATACATACATGTAAAGGCAATACAGTAATCTTAATACTTAGTAAACCCTGAGTTTAGCCAATCTTCTAGGAATATTATTAAAGAATTTGATAAAATATCTTATAATGTCCTTGAAACCGAAAAAGAGAGACAAGAGGCAGATGATTAGTGAAATCAGAATTGTTTTTGTGACCACTCAAAAAAAGACTTCAAGCCTAGACAATAAACAAAACAATAAATCAATATCATAATCTGTAACATTTGCCACTTGCTGAAATGTAAATTCTCAAACTGAAAATTTAACAACTTGCTCTCCTAAGCCAGTACAAACTGGATCCATCTCACAAATGCATTTATCAAGGCATTGGCTAATTGGTTTCTTTATTTCTGATTTTCCCTTTTCTAGTACATTTCATTAATTTACTTTCCCATTTTCCTAACCAGTGCCTAAGGTCTTTGAAAATTATCACTTTAGGGGTAGCAATCCTAATCTCAGACAAAGCAAAAGCAAAGATAGATCTAATTAAAAGAGATAAGGAATGAAACTTTATCTTGCTAAAAGGCACCATTGACAATGAAGTAATATCATTACTTAACATACATGCACCAAGTGGTATAGTATCCAAATTCTTAGAGGAGAAAATTAAGGGAGTTATAGGAAGAAATAGGCAGCAAAACTATGCTAGTGGGGGACCTCAACCTCCCTTTCTCTGAACTTGATAAATCTAACCTCAAAATAAACAAGAAGTTAAGGAGATGAATAGAATTTTAGAAAAGGTAGACATGATAGACCTCTGGAGGAAACTGAATGGGGATAGAAAGGAATATACATTCCCCTCAGGGGTACATGGCACATACGCAAAAATTGACCATGTACTAGGGCATAAAATCCTTACAATCTACTGCAGAAAGGCAGAAATTGTCAATGCATACTTTTCAGATCATGGTGCAATAAAAATTATTAGTAATAAAGAACCATGGAAAGATAGACTAAAAATTAATTGGAAACTAAATAATCTAATCCTAAAGAATGAGTGGGTCAAATAACAAATAATAGAAACAATCAATAACTTCATTCAAGAGAATGACGATAATGAGACAACATACAAAAGCTTATGGGGTGCAGTGAAAGCAGTTCTTAGGGGAAGTTTTATATCTCTGAATCCTGAATCTCTGAATGAATTGGGCATGCAACTGAAAAAGCTAGAAAAAGAACAAATTGAAAATCCCCAAATAAGTACCAAATTAGAAATGCTGAAAACTAAAGGAGAGATTAATAAAATTGAAATCAAGAAAATTATTGAACTAATAAATAAAACTAAGAGCTGGTTTTATAAAAAAAAAAACTGTTGGTGAATTTGATTTAAAAAAAAAAGAAAGAAGAAAACCAAATTGCCAGTATGAAACAGGAAAAGAGTGAATTCACCTCCAACGAAGCAGAAATTAAAAAAATAATTAGGAATTATTTTGCCCAATTATATGCCCATAAATTTCATAATCTTAGGGAAATGGATGAATATTTGCAAAAATATAAATTGCCCAGATTAACAGAAGAGGAAGTAAAATACTTAAATAGCCTCATCTCAGAAAAAGAAATTGAACAAGCCATCAATGACCTCCCTAGGAAAAAATCTCCAGGGCCAGATGGATTTACAAGCAAATTCTATTAAACATTTAAAGAACAATTAATTCCAATACTATATAGGTTATTTGGGAAAATAGGCTAGGAAGGAGTCCTGCCAAATTCTTTTTATGACACAAATATGAAACTAAGACCTAAACTAGGAAGAGTCAAAGCAGAGAAAGAAAATTATAGACCAATTTCTCTAATGAATATTGATGCAATAATTTTAAATACAATATTAGGAAAAAGATTGCAGCAACCTATCATGAAAATAATACACTATGACCACGCAGGATTTACTCCAGGAATGCAAGACTGGTTCAATATTAGGAAAATTATCAGCATAATTGATCATATCAACAAAACAGGTAGCAGAAACCATATGATTATCTCAATAGATAAAGTGTTTGACAAAATACAACATCCATTCCTATTACAAACATTAGAAAGCATAGGAATAAATGGAGTCTTCCTTAAAATGATAGGTAGCATCTACCTAAAACCATCTGCAAGCATTATATGTAATGGGGATAAGCTAGACGCCTTTCCAGTAAGATCAGGGGTGAAACAAGGATGTCCATTCTCACCCCTATTATTCAATTCGGTACTAGAAATGTTAGCTTTAGGAATAAGAGAAGAAAAAGAAATTGAAGGAATTAGAATAGGCAAAGAAGAAACTAAGTTATAACTCTGTGTAGATGATATGATGATTTACTTGGAGAATCCGAGAGAATCAAGTAAAAAAACTACTTGAAATAATACTTTAGAAAAGTTGCAGGATATAAAATAAACCAACATGAATCCTCAGCATTCCTGTATATTACTAACAAAGCCCAACAGCAAGAAATAGAAAGAGAAATTCCACTTAAAGTTACTGTAGACACTATAAAATATTTGGGAGTCTACTTACAAAGACAAACTCAGGAACTATATGAACACAAGTACAAAACACTTTTCACAAAAATAAAGTCAGATCTAAATAAATGGAAAAAACATCAGTTGCTCATGGTTAGGCCAAGATAATATAATAAAAATGACAATCTTGCCTAAATTAATTGACTACTTAGTGCCACACCTATCGAACTACCAAAAATTATTTTATAGAGCTAGATCAAATAATAACAAAATTCATCTGGAAGAACAAAGTGTCCAGGATATCGAGAGAATTAATGAAAAGAAATGCTAGGGAAGTTGTAGGTTGCCTAGCCATACCAGATATTAAACTGTATTATAAGTCAGCAATCATCAAAACTAATTGGTACTGGCTAAGAAATAGAGGGGTGGATCAGTGGAATAGGTTAGATACACAAGACACAGTAGTCAATGACTATAGTAATCTACTCTTTGATGAACTCAGGGATTCCGGCTTCTGGGATCAGAACTCACTATTTCACAAAAACTGCTGGGAAAACTAGAAAATGATATGGTAGAAACTGGGCATAGACCAATATCTTATACCACATACCAAAAAAAGTCAAAATGGGTTCACGATTTATTTATAAAGGCTGATACCATAAGCAGTTTGGGAGAGCAAGGAATAGTTTACCTGTCAGATTTATGGAGAAAGGAAGAATTTATGACCAAACAAGAGATAGAGAGCATCGTGAAATGCAAAATGGATAATTTTGATTACATTAAGTTGAAAACTTTTCATACAAACAAAGCCAATGCAACCAAAATTAGGAGGGGAGTACAAGATTGGAGAAGATTTTTTACAACCAGTGTCTCTGATAAAGGCCTCATCTCTAAAATATACAGGGAACTGAATCAAATTTACAAGAATACAAGTCATTTCCAAATTGATAAATGGTCAAAGGATATGAACAGGCAGTTTTCAGAGGAGGAAATTAAAGATATCTATAGTCATATGAAAAAATGCTCTAAATCACTATTGATTAGAGAAATGCAAACCAAAACAATTCTTAGGTACCACATCTCTCCTGTCAGATTTGCTAATATGACAAAATAGGAAAGTTATAAATGCTGGAGAAGATGTGGGGAAAATGGAACACTATTGCATTATGGTGGAATTGTGAACTGATCCAACCATTCTGGAAAGCAATTTGGAACTATGCCCAAAGGGCTATAAAAGTGTGCATACCATTTGACCCAGCAATACCACTTCTAGATCTATATCCCAAAGAGATCATACAAGTTGTGGTATATGAATGTAATGGAATATTATTGTGCTATTAGAAATGAGAAGCAAACAGACTTCATAATAATATGGAAAAACTTATATGATCTGATGCTGAGTGAGGGGAGCAGAACCAAGAGAACATGATACATGATTACAAACATGGTATCTGTGATGACTAACTTTAATGGACTTAGCTCTTCTCAACAATGCAAGGTTCTAAGACAGCTCCAAAAGACTCATGATGGAAAAAGCTATCCAAATTCAGAGAAAGAATTACAGAATCTGAATGCAGACTGAAGCAAACTATTTTCTCTTTCTCTTATTTTTTTTGGTTTTGTTTCTTATTTCTCATGGTTCATTCCATTGGTTAAAATTCTTCTTTACAACTTGACTATTGTGAAAATAAGTCTAATGTGAAGGTATATGTAGAACCTATATCAGATTACATACCATCTTGGGTGGGGCAAGGGCAGGGGAGAAAATTGGGAACTCAAAAATTTGTGGAACTGAGTGTTGTAAACTAAAAATAAAAAATAAATTTTAAAAAAGCAGAATTACTGCTTTATAACATAGTTTAAGATCTGGAAGTGCATTCACCCTTCATCCCTTCCTTATTTCCTTTGATATTATAGATCTTTTATTACTCCAAATGATTTTCTTATTTTTGTATTTTTTTTGTCAGGGCAATTGGGGTTAAGTGACTTTCCCAACGTCACACAGCTAGTATATGTGTCAAGTGTCTTGAGGCCGGATTGGAACTCAGGTCCTCCTGACTCCAGGGCTGGTGCTCAACTCACCGAGCCACATAGTTGCCCCCTACTCCAAATGATTTTCAAAATGATCTTGAGAGGCTTGAACAATGAGACAAATTAACGAGAGAGAATTTCATAAGGGGCTAAATATAAAATTTCAAATTTGAATTTAAAAGATCAATTTCATAAGTTGAAGGTGAGGAAAGCATGTCAAGATAAAAGTTTCTTCGAAAAACGTCTGACATTTTTGGTGGACTGAAAAATCCACATAGGCCAACACTGTGATATGGCTGCAAAGCTAATCCTGACCCTAGGCTTCATCTATACCCCTCTCTTCTGCCATGGCCAGATCAAACCGGTAGCACTGTTTTCATTTCTCAGTGACATATCTTAGTGTAGCAAGCACCTCTCCCATGGCTCGCTCTCTTGGAGTCAGGCTGCTATATCTCTCTCTTAGCAGTTTGGGACAGATGATAAATTGCTGTTACTAGCTTTTTTTTTTGCATTGCCTACATGACCTTCATTCCTTCTCCCATCCTCTTCCAGAAAGTCATCCTCTAGAACAAAGAAAATTTTGTAAAAGAAGAAAATTCTGCTAAAACCATCAACAGTTTGAGAAAATCTGATGTCTTATTCAATGTTCCAAACCCACAGATCCCCACCTCTGCAAACAAGCAGAGAAGATATCTTCTCATATCCCTTCATTATGGCTTGTGCAAATATATGGAAATAGGAGGTAGAATGCAGAGTTTGGAGAATAGTCAATAGTCATGAATGAATAATGGGAGTAATTTGTTTAAAAGTCTAGAAATACGGGTTTGAGCCAGATTATGGAGGACATTAACACCAGATTTAGGAGGTTCTATTTTATCCTAGATACAGTAGAGGAGCTGTGAAAAGTTTTGAGGAGGAGCAAAGCAATGTTCAAATCTATTCCTTATGAAGATTATTATGGCAGCTGTGTGAAAGATGGATTGGAATGGGGAAGAAACTGAAATCAGGAAACCCAATTCTAAGACTACTGCTATAGTCAAGGTGAGAAGTAATGGGAACTTGTACTAGAGTCCTTAGCATATGAATAGAGCTGCTATTGATGGAGATAAAACAGGATGTGGTAAATGGTTAGATTCAAGGGATGAGGGAGAGGGAGAGTCTAGGATGATTCTGAGGTCATAAACAAGAGAATCCCTGATCACTCTTCTAAACTCTAGTCTTACATTATCATCTAACTCTGCAGAAGTTGATATTAATGTACCAGTAGCAGCTCAAATTCAAGGATTTCCAAAGAGAACTCATTACTTTCTCCTAGGGATGTACTGGCAGATGTTTAACAATCCACTCCCTGGAGGTGGGGGAAACCTGTATGTAGGATGTAATTTTTTAGTTTAATTTGCATTTTTATTATTTTCTCCATCACTTTCTTAAGTCTAAACAATCAACAAAACACTAATTGAAGCCCTTATTTATAGCATTTGTCTATTTCTGAGGCATACACACTCAAACTGAAAATTTAACAACCAGCTCTTGAGATCCAGTTTGAACTGGCTCTAGCACACTCCTAAACTTGTACCTTCTCCCAATTTCCTTATTTCCAGTGGGACTGACATCCTCTCAGTAACCACAGAATCTCACATATTGGCTTCTTTCTCTTCACTCAAATAAATAGTTCTACAGTTAGATATAGATATTTAATATCAACATCTACAACTATGTCATTTACAACAAAATCTAGACCTGAGTGGTTCATTTATGTTCTGCGAGCCCTTTTCTTCAACAACATCAAAATGTTCTGTGAACCTCCAGGTAATTTAATATATTCCTCATTTCATTTTGTTTATTTATTAATTTTATTTATTTTCATTTATTCATTAAATATTTGAAATAACTATAATAAAAAAGCTTGCCCCTAAAAGCTCCAAATTACAGCTTACATTGTATGATAATAATTATAAAGTATAAAATGTTATTCCACCTATAATTATGAAAACTTTAAATATAAAATTAAACAACTCTAATCATAAAATAATTTTGATTATTTCACATAGGATATGGTATAGAGCTTAAAAGAAGTAATCCACCAAGATCTCATATGCTTTCTATTGTCTGAAAGATTTCATATTAAATGTCTTTATTTTATAATATTTAGTACATGTAAATAATCTTTTAGAAATAAGTTATAATGAGGAAGATGTTTAATTTTTACTAATAATTATATATGAGCCTAATTTCAATGTTGGACTTTTTTTAGTTGAATAAAGGTTTACAATATTTATATCAACACCAGAGAAACAGTTTTAACTCTGGTTCTAGGTTATGTTTTCTTTTCTGTGTTTTGCTTTAAAATAAGAAGCAATGAAAATGCTTGCTCATGCAAATATATGGAAGGAGGAGGTAGGAGAATTTTATAAACTCTTTGATGAGAGATTTAAATTCTTTAAAAAAATTTTAACCAACGTAAAAATTAATGAAAAATAATTATTTATGATAAAATATTTACTTTTCTATTAGTTAATGAAAAGTGCTGTATTAATTGATAAATGTACTTAAAGTTCAGTTGCATATATTACTTCATTTTAAACAATGTTTTGATATAAACTATCCTTTGTAAGAAAAGGATCTCTTCAGATGTGACTTTCTTCTCTTATACCACTGGCACAATAGCTACACTCTCACAAAAACTCTACTGAATGATTTACTGAAATTACCAATCAATTCACCTGAAAATCTACCAGTATGAAAAATAGTACCATAAGCAGAGGATATCTTTAAATAGGAAAATACCTTTAAATAAAAAAATATGTTTGTTTCTATGGAATACTTTTGATAGTACATAATTGTTACAAGATGGCTTATAAAGTACATATCTAAAAATCATGGTTTTTAAGCAGCCTGACATTTGTATGGCAAGAATGAAAACATTTCCAACATCTTGGTTATAACTGTACAGCTGACAAAGTATGACTACAAGTATTACAGAGGAACAAAGATACTACTTTGGTGCAGTATACAGAACACAAACGAGGGTATGCAAAGCATCCAATTATCCACAGGGAATCATTTCATGCTGGAATGTTGCAGCCTGTTGGTGGTTTGGAAACAATTTGATGACAACTTGAAAAACTACGAGAATAAGTTATGCTTAGTCAGAAGTGGGTAGTTTGATCTAATCACTGCACAAACCCCAAAATCACATACTCATGATCATAAATTTCAAAGGATACAGAAACCAACATATAATACTGCAAACATATGCGTTCTTGTTATTACAGAGGAAAACATGCGTGTAAATATACATGCATACATACATATACATGCACATACATACATACAGAGGGACAATTATTTACCACTTAAAAGAAGCAATATAATTTTTTTTTGTGCAAACATCTTGGACCATAGTCCCAATACCAGTGATTTAAAACTATAAATATAAACTTCATGTGAATATACCTATGTCACCTATATACAAAAGTGTGTTGGAGCCAGCTCTTACTGGTTCATGAGAACCTTTTTTAAGTGTGAGCATTTACACCTGAGCAATTGGCAAATGCTAATAATCTGGGCTTCATTTACTGCCTTGTTGAGTTAGTCTATTTTTAAGGTGTTATTTTCTTCAGTATTTTTTGGGGTCTCCTTTAGCCAGTCATTGACTTGTTTTTCATGGTTTTCTCACATCACTCTCATTTCTCTTCCCAATTTTTCCTCTACATCTCTAACTTGCTTTTCCAAATCCTTTTTGAGCTCTTCCATGGCCTGAGACCAGTTCATGTTTTTCTTGGAGACTTTTGATGTAGGCTCTTTGACTTTGTTGACTTCTTCTGACTGTATGTTTTGGTCTTCTCTGTCACCACAGAAAGATTCCAAAGTCTGAGATTGAATCTTGGTGTGTTTTCATTGCCTGGCCATGTTCCCAGCCAACTTACTTGACCCTTGAATTTTTTGTGGGAGTATGACTACTTGTAGAGTATAGAGTACTTTGTCCCAAGCTTGAGGGGCTGTGCTGTTGTTTTCAGAGCTACACAGCAAGATCTGCCACACCAGTGCTCCTCCTCCCCCAAGAACCACCAACCCAACTTGACTCAGATCTAAGCTGGCTCTGCACTCCCTCTCAGATCAGCCACTTAATTCCTCCCACCAGGTGGGCCTGAGGCTGGAAGCAACTACAGCTGTAGTTCTGTAGCTACACCACCTCCGCTGCCCCTGGGGCAGTGGCCGAACCACAAACTCTTTTCGCTCTGTCCCCTGCGGTTTTTCCCACTAACCTTTTCTGTTGTCTTTGGTGTTTGTGAGTTGAGAAGTCTGGTAACTGCCACAGCTCACTGATTCAGGGCACTAGGGCCTGTTCCACCTGGCTCCGGGTCTGGTTGGTCCACAGCCCCACTCTGCTCCCAGCTCCATGTGATAGACCTTACCCAGCAACCATCCAGTCTGTCCTGGTCTGGAGCCCTACTTCCCTCTGCTATTTTGTGGGTTATGCAGTTCTAGAATTTGTTCAGAGCCATTTTTTATAGGTGTTTGGAGGGACCGGGATGGGAACTCACACAAGTCCCTGCTTTCCAACAGCCATCTTGGCTCCACCCCCACCCACCCCCCAATCAAATATCTTTAAAAAAATTTTAAGGACATGAGAGAAGTGAACATGTTTAGAGAACCAATAGGTAGGCAGAAAATGAAAAAGATAAGAGAGAAAAAAAGAATCATCAATAAGGAAAACTTCTAGAAAGACAAGAGGTGATAGAATCAGATGTAAAAGCATTATATATAAGTTGAGGTTTTTATGTTCGTATTTATGTGTAATGTTTTTTTTTTTGTTTTGTTTTATTTTTTTTTTAATGCAATTTATTTATTTAACATATTTGGTTTTCAGCATTGATTTTCACAACAGTTTGAATTACAAATTTTCTCCCCATTTCTACCCTCCCCCCCCACTCCAAGATGGCGTATATTCTGGTTGCCCTGTTCCCCAGTCAGCCCTCCCCTCTATCACCCCCCTCCCCTCTCATCCCCTTTTCCCTTCCTTTCTTGTAGGGCAAGATAAATTTCTACGCCCCATTGCCTGTGTATCTTATTTTTTAGTTGCATACAAAAAGTTTTTTTGTTTTTGAACATCTGATTTTAAAACTTTGAGTTCCAAATTCCCTTCCCTCTTCCCTTCCCACCCACCCTCCCTAAGAAGTTGAGCAATTCAACCTAGGCCACACATGTATTATTATGTATAACCCTTCCACAATATTCATGTTGTGAAAGGCTAACTACATTTTGCTCCATCCCAACCCATCCCGCTTTATTGAATTTTCTTCCTTGACCCTGTCCCCTTTCCAAAGTGTTTGTTTTGATTACCTCCACCCCCATCTGCCCTCCACTCCATCATCCCCCTGCCTTTTATTTTTTTTTTTTATCTTCCTCCCTCTTCTTTCCTGTGGGGTAAGATACCCAACTGAGTATGTATGGTATTCCCCCTCAGGCCAAATCTGATGAGAGCAAGGTTCACTCATTCCCCCCTCACCTGCCCACTCCCCTCCTCTCCTAGAACTGCTTCCTCTTGCCACCTTTATGGGAGATAATCCACCCCATTCTATCTCTCCCTATCTCCCTCTCTCAGTAAGTTACTCTCTCATCCCTTAATTTCATTTTATTTCTTTTAGCTATCTTCCCTTCATCCTCAACTCACCCTGTGTCTGCTCTCTTTCTTTTACATATATATATATATACACATACATACACATACATACATATACACATAGATACATGCATACATACACATTCACTTATATATATACATACACATATATATATGCATATATATATATATATATGCATATTCCCTTCAACTACCCTAATACTGAGGTCTCATGAATCATACTCATCATCTTTCCATGTAGGAATGTAAACAAAACAGTTCAACTTTAGTAAGTCCCTTGCAATTTCCGTTTCTTGATTACCTTTTCATGCTTCTCTTGATTCTTGTGTTTGAAAGTCAAATTTTCTATTCAGTTCTGGTCTTTTCACTGAGAAAGCTTGAAAGTCCTCCATTTTATTGAAAGTCCATATTTTGCCTTGGAACATGATACTCAGTTTTGCTGGGTAGGTGATTCTAGGTTTTAATCCTGGCTCCATTGACCTCCGGAATATCGCATTCCATGCCCTTCGATCTCTTAATGTAGAAGCTGCCAGGTCTTGGGTTATTCTGATTGGGTTTCCACAATACTCAAATTGTTTCTTTCTGGCTGCTTGCAGTATTTTCTCCTTCATCTGGGAGCTCTGGAATTTGGCAACAATATTCCTAGGAGATTTCTTTTTGGGATCTATTTGCGGAGGCGATCGATGGATTCTTTCAATTTCTATTTTGCCCTGTGGCTCTAGAATATCAGGGCAGTTCTCCTTGATAATTTCCTGAAAGATGGTATCTAGGCTCTTTTTTTGATCATGGCTTTCAGATAGTCCAATAATTTTTAAATGATCTCTCCTGGATCTATTTTCCAGGTCAGTGGTTTTTCCAAGGAGATATTTCACATTGTCTTCCATTTTTTCATTCCTCTGGTTCTGTTTTATAATATCCTGATTTCTCATAAAGTCACTAGCTTCCACTTGCTCCAATCTAATTTTTAAAGTAGTATTTTCTTCAGTGGTCTTTTGGACCTCCTTTTCCATTTGGCTAATTCTGCCTTTCAAGGAATTCTTCTCCTCATTGGCTTTTTGGAGCTCTTTTGCCATTTGAGTTAGTCTATTTTGTAAGGTGTTGTTTTCTTCAGTGTATTTTTCAGTATTTTTTTGGGTCTCCTTTAGCAAGTCATTGACTTGTTTTTCATGGTTTTCTCACATCCTTCTTATTTCTCTTCCCAATTTTTCCTCTACTTCTCTAACTTGCTTTTCCAAATCCTTTTTGAGTTCTTCTATGGTCTGGGGCCAGTTCATGTTTTTCTTGGAGGCTTTGGTTGTAGGCTCTATGACTTTGCTGTCTTCTTTAGGCTGTATGTTTTGGTCTTCTTTGTCACCAAAGAAAGAATCCAAAGTCTGAGACTGAATCTGGGCGCGTTTTCGCGTCCTGGCCATATTCCCAACCAACTAACTTGACCCTTGAGCTTTTCAGTGGGGTATGACTGCTTGTAGATTACAGAGTTCTATGTTCTATGTTTGGGGGGGAGGTGCCAGCTCTGTCAGAGCTGCACTCCTCCCTCCCCAAGGACCCCCAGTCCAGACTGGGCTCAGATCTTCGGCAGGCTGTGCACCGTTGCTGTGATCCGCCACTTAATTCCCCCCACCAGGTGGGCCTGGAGCCGGAAGTAACAACAGCTGTAGCTGCCCCACCTCCGCTGCCCCCGGGGCTGGAAGCCGAACCGCGAACTCCTTCCACTCCCGCAGCTTTTCCCACTAACCTTCTCCGCAGTCTTTGGTGTTTGTGGGTCGAGGGGTCTGGTAACTGCTCACGTATTCAGGGCGCTAGGGCCCCCTCCGCCCGGCTTCCGGTCTGGATCGTCCACGCCGCTCAGGCTGGGCTCTGCTCCACTCCGTTCCCAGCTGCCAGCTCCCAGCTCCGTGTGGAATAGAGCTCACCCAGAGACCATCCGGGCTGTCCTGGGCTGGAGCCCCGCTTCCCTCTGCTGTTCTGTGGGTTCTGCCGTTCTAGAATTGGTTCAGAGCCATTTTTATAGGTTTTTGGAGGGACTCGGGTACGGAGCTCACTCTAGTCCGTGCTTACCAGCCGCCATCTTGGCTCCGCCCCCCTATGTGTAATGTTTTTTGATGGTTTTACCACCTAACAATATGTGACCTTAGACAAGTAATCACATAGTAGGTCTCAGTTGCTTCATCTATAAAAATGGATATTATGAAGTTATAGGATAGACTCAGATCATCTCTTGAGCTCGCTTCCTCCCCAAGACTGATTATTTTGAGTCTTCCAATACTTCATCCTTTAGTACCTTTGATGATATTTATAATATCATCACCATGTACTTCCTTTATACTTTCACAAGTTTATAACTCCATGTTGCTAAGCCTTCAGCTTTTAATCCCTATTTCCTAAAGAAATAGCCCTAGTAATTACCAAATGATATCTTGTTTAATAGCCCTGCCATGGCATCTCCTAGTAAATATATATGTTGTCTTCCTCAATAGAATATTAGCTTCATGAGAGCAGGGACTGGTTCATTTCTGTCCTTCTATCCTGAAGGTCTGACATAGTGTTTGGTATATAGATGCTTAATCAATGTTTGTTGATTCATTGATGTAGAAAAGACTTCTACTGATAGCTACTTAGTCACTGATCTTGAAATATATTTGTTGGCTACATCAATATATTAAAATATTGAAAAATAAAGGTGATTTGTTGTTGTTAAAGTAAAAGAGATGGTTTTGTTTTTCTTATAAGTTGAGGAATACATTTCTGACTTTGGGAACAAAGTTCTTTGTACAGCTTTTTTTTCCTTCAAAGATTTTATCACATCAACCAAAAAGGCCTGAGTAGGGTCATTGAAGTTGTGGAGTGGAGGAAAAATGTTACCACGGCACCAACTTTCAACCAAAGAATCAATTCCCAGGGCCCCTCTAGCATCCAGATTCAGCTCACAGATGGTGCTGCAGACTCATTGGTCTCCCATTTGACCTACACCTAAGAAAACCATTCAATATTCCTACTTATGTGGCCAAATAAATATTTGGAACAGAGTACTTTAAAAACTTCAATTTTTTTTTAAAAAAAAAAGCAGTTTATTGACTCTAATTAAATCTTTTTTTAAAAATGTATAGCAGACAGTAGTTAACTTTAATTTAGGACTGACATTTACAACAAGTGGGAATTCAAGGTGGACAATTCATTTCAATTTTGGTGAAAATCGTCATTTAAATGTCAGAAAACTGCATATTTAACATTTGCAGTAATTAAGCGACTTTAATTTAATAATAAATCTCTCTGTCTTTATCTATTTACACTCTTTCCTCTGTCCTGGTCTGGCACTTTCCTTCGTGAATCAACTACCACTAATTGCTTCTTTTTGAAGTGTAAATATGGTTTAATTCTTCTTACAGGCCAGGTAGCACGTTTACTATTTAATTGGTAATTACCTTTTCCATGAATTACTTCCTTTTAGGGGCTTCTCTCAAGGGAGAAAAGAATTTGTTTACACTTTGCCTCTGCAGAAATCAATCTCCATCTAATTCTGAGGTAAATGCCTCCATGACACCCGCAGCATGCGTGGCTTTGCTGTGATTTGCCGCGTCATCTTGGGAGAAACTCCCTTTGAGAGCCCTGCTTTTCTCATCTTTAAATGGGGAAAATAAACAATCTGCGACTGAAGAGATGGGGATTATATAAGAGATTCCATAACAACTCCCAATTACTTTGAAAAGGAAAGGTTCTATTTATCATATAGTGTACTTTAATGGCCTCCTTTGGTTCAAACAATATTTAAATTGAAAAAAAAACACTTATTAAGGGCATACTATGTGCAAGGCACTAAAGAAAAGAAAACAACAGCCACCCCTGCCTTCAAGTTGCCCACATTCTGCTGGAGGGCTTCAACATTTTCATAGATAGATAAATACAAGGCAATTTGGGGAGGGAGAGGGAATTGACAACCAGGGAAACCAGGATAGTTTTCCTGTAATAAGAAGCTATTTCTCCAATACATCAAGGATCTGTGAATTGTCACTTCCTCCACCACAGCCTACTGCAATCAATTCATTCAATCAACAAGGATTTCTTAAGTACTTCCTTTGTGCCCAGCTCTGGGCTAGGCACTAGGAATAAAATTAAAAAGAATTAAAGAGTTCTTTGCCCTCTGGTAGCTTTTATTCTAAATGATGAGAGGAACCAATGCAGGTATGGCATAGATAGTTGCAGCTTCCTTCAGCAAAGTCTTTTGTCCTAGTTTTTTTTTTTCCAAATTATTATTATACTTCTGAAAATAACAAAACAATATTCCAGACACGGGTAGAGTACAGGGGCAATATGATGGTCCCAGTTCTGGAAGCCAAATTTCTGTTAATGCTGAGTAATATTATATCAGCTCTTTTGGCTCCTATATGGTACTATCTTTTTTGTTACTTTTATTTTTAAAAATATTAAATATTTATTTTGACATTCTTTTCTTTCCAAATTTTGAGTTCTAGATTCTCTTGCTCTCTTCCACCGCTCCACCACCCGTAGAGAAGGCAAACAATATGATACCAATTATATCAATTATAAACTTTGCATGTAATTGCATGTAAAATCATGCACAATACATTTCCATATTAGTCATAATCACACAAAAAGGCAAAAAGAAAGTAAGAAAGAAACAAAAAATGAAATTCTACATATAAATTTCCACTCAGAAGCCATCATTTCTCTCTCTGGAGGTGGATAGCATTTTTTTTTAAATCGTGAGTCTTGTGGGATTGTCTTGGATAATTGTATTGATCAGAGTTGCCAAGTTTTTCACAGTTGACCATCATCACAACATTGCTGTTACTATGCACAATGATTTCCTTGTTCTTCTCACTTCACTTTGCATCACCTCTTGACATGCTTTTTTTTTTTCTGAAACCACTCGCCTCATCATTTCCTATTTTTTAATGGTACTCTATCACAATCATATATATAACTTGTTCAGCCATTCCTCAGTTGATGAGCATCCCCTCAATTTCCAATTGGTTGCCAACCCGGAAAGGGCTGCTATAAATATTTTTATACATATAGTTCTTTTTTCTTTGACCTTTTTTGGGTACAGATCTAGCAGTATTATTACTGGATCAAAGGGAATGCTAATTTTTACAACCCTTTGGGCATAGTTCCAGATTGTTCTTCAGAATGGTTGG
Organism: Trichosurus vulpecula; assembly: GCF_011100635.1. NCBI lineage: Eukaryota > Metazoa > Chordata > Mammalia > Diprotodontia > Phalangeridae > Trichosurus > Trichosurus vulpecula. The sequence goes on along the minus strand of NC_050573.1, from coordinate 390,412,636 downwards.
ATTAGTTCACTACTCTGCCAATGGCTTATTAATGTGCTGGTTTCCTTTATTCCCTTCAGCATTTGCCATTTCAGATAAGTGTGAGATGGTACCTCAAAATTGTTTTAATTTGCCTTTCTCTAAGCAATTGTTATGTAGAGCATTTTTAATGATTATAGATAGCTTTGATTTCTTCTGAAAACTGCTTGTTCGTATCCTTTGATCATTTCCCATTTGGGAAATAGCTCTTGTTTTTGTAAATTTGACTAATTTCCTTTATATTTGAGAAATGGTGACTTTATCAAAAAATTTGGTGTAAAATATTTTGACATTCCTTCATTCTCTGTGGTACCTTTTAGCAAAATGTAGTTTTTTCTAAATATATCTCTCAATTAGGTCTATTTTGCTTTTGCTTTGTCTGAGATCATGATTGCCATCCCTGACCTCATCACTTCAGCTGAAAGACAATAGCTCTACTCCAGCCTTTGATTTCAACTCTGTGTGTCTTTTTCTGTCCCAAGTGCATCTCTTGTACATAACATATTATGAGATTTCAGATTCCAATCCACTCCGCTAGCCACTTTCATTCTATGGAATAGCTCTTCCCATTTACATTTACAGTTATGATCACTAATGTATATTTGCCTTCATCTCACTTTTCTCTGTTTATCCTTCTCTCCCTCCCTCCCTCTCTCTCTCTCTCTCTCTCTCTCTCTCTCTCTCTCTCTCTCTCTCTCTCTCTCATCCTGTCCCTACTCAAAAGTCTCTCTAGCTTTTGACCACTGTCTCCTCCAATACACCCTCCCTCTTACCATCCCACCCCATGTCTCTCATCCCCACTTTCTTCCTATCTCCCTACTGCATAAGATAGCTTTCTATACCCACCTGACTGTGTGTATGTGTGTATACTTTCCTCTTTGAACCAATTCCAATGAGAATAATGTTCAAACATCACCCACCCTATATGCCCTCCTCTATAAAGCTCTCCTCCCCCTCCACTATAAAAGCTCTCCCTTGTATGCCTCCTTTATGTGAGAAAATTTACACCATGATACATCTCCTTTCCCCCTTCTCCCAGGGCATCTTTCTTTCTTACCCCTACATTCTTTTTCTTTTTTGAGATCATTCCAACATAATAGACTCACACCCAGGTATTCCATCTATGTAGACTCCTAACTGCCATAGTAATGATAAAGTTCTTAGGAATTACATGCATCCCCTCCCCATATAGAAAAGCAGTTTAAATCCATTGAGTACCTTATGATAACTTTTACATAATTACCTCTTTATGCTTCCCTTGACTCTTCTGTTCAAATGCCAGATTTTCTATTCATCTCTGCTATTTTTTATCAGGAACGCTTGAATATCCTCCATTTCATTAAATGTCCATTTTTCCCTTGAAGGATTGCAGAAGTTTTGCCAGTAGGTTATTCTTGGTTTTAATCCTAGCTCTTTGCCTTTTGGAATATCATGTTCCAAGCCCTCTGCTCCTTTACTGTGGACATTGCTATATCTTTTGTGAGCCTGACCGTGGCTCCATGATATTTGAACTCTTTCTTTCTGGATGATTGCAATATATCTTTTTCCTTAATCTTGAAGCTCTGAAATTTGCCTATAATATTATGAGGAGTTTCCATTTTGGGATCTCTTTCAGGAGGTGACTGGTGAAAACTTTTAATTTCTATTTTATCCTCTGGATCTGAGATATTGAGGCAGTTTTCCCTGATACCTAAGCTTTTTAAAAAATTTTTTTGATCATGAGTTTCAAGTAATCCAATAATTCTTAGATTATTTTACCTCAATCTATTTTCCAGGTCAATTGTTTTTCCAATGATATGTATATTTAACTTTTCATTCTTTTAACTTTGTTTTATTGTTTCTTATAGTCTCATGGAGTCATTAGTTTCTACTTACACAATTCTAATTTTTGAGTAATTTTTTTTCAGTGAGCTTTTCTATATCTTTTTCCACTTAGCCAATTTTGCCTTTTAAGGAATTCTTCGGTGAGTTTTTGTGTGTCTTTTACCTTTAGGCTAATTCTTTGTTGTTGTTGTTTTTAAGGTGACATTTTCTTCAGTAATTTTGTGCCACTTTTATCAAGTTGTAAATTCTCTTTTCATAATTTTCTTGCATCACTCTCATTACTTTTACATTTTTTCCTGTGCCACTCATATCTTTCTTTAACTCTTCCAGAAATTCTTGATGGTCTTGGATCCAATTAGCATTTTTCTTCATTTCTTCTTGTGGCTATCATGTCTTGGTCTTCTTTACCACCATAGCAACCTTACATAGTTAAGTTCTTTTTTTTGGTTGTTTGTGCATTTTCTAGCCTCTCTCTTGACTTTTAATTATATGTTAAAGTTGGACTCTGCTCACCTTCTGGTGGGGACACAGCTTCAAGCTTTTTCATGCTGCTATTTTCAGAACCATTTCTGGGGGTCTGGAAGTGTTTTATTTTTCCAAGGTGGCAGTATCCTGGGAGAGGTATGGTCACTGCTCTCCTGGTCTGCACCCTGATCTTCACCAAGGAAGAGTGCTTACTTCTTCCCAGCCACAAGTACTAATGCTCCTCCTGGCCCTGGAACTTCGACTCACACCCTTGCTCCCTTGTGACTGATCAAAAGCACTCCTCTCCTTCCTGGAACTACAACCCAGAACTGCTTATGGGCAATAGAGTTGCCAATCAGTACCAGGTATGGCCAGTGCCAGCAAAGGGTTTCCTATAGTCTCTTTCTTGCCAGTTGTCTGACCCCCTTATTATCTCTGGGCTGAGAGCTCCCAAAGTTGCTGCTACTGCTGTCATGGTTGCCTCCAAGGCCCACCACTGGTACTCCTGCCAAGCTCTGGGTCTGTACCTATCCCAGTGTTACAGAACTCTACTGTGACCCTCCTAAATTGTTTTAAGATTAAAAATGTCTCCCTCTGACTTTTTGCTGGCTATGTTACTATAAATTTGATTTGAGGCATTATTTTAAAGTTGTTTGGAGGGCAATGTTGAGAGAGTTGGGTCTCAGCTTGGACTCCACCATCTTGGCACTGCCCTCATGCCCTGCTATTGACTCAGATTGAGTCTTTGGTCCACGAAAGCCCCCTGATATTTTTTCACATGAAATCCCTTCTAGACATAGTTATTATCTCATATAGAACTTATAGTCATCCTTGTCTAGTTTCATCTTATTAGATTGGGTCCATCATTGCAAAATTTCAAGACCTTTTGTATCTTATTTATATTTTACATTGTGTTTATGATTCTTTCCAGTTTTGAGTGATCTATAGACTTGATAATCATGCCATATATTATTTTAGCCAAACCATTTATAACAATACTGAACAAAAACCAAGCTCAGTAACCTTCCATTAGAAAGACATTTCTCCAGATTAATATTGAGTCATTAGTCATGCCTCCTTTTATTCAGTCATTCAGTTCCAAATTCACTTAAGTCTACTATTAGTCCATCTACCAGCTCTCCATCTCCACCAACATCTCATGAGACTTTTTCAAATGATCTGGTAAAATATATGTTTGCTATATCATTTGTATTTCACAGATATGATGATCTAGAAAACTTTTTTAGAAAGAAAAAAAAAATTGTATTGGTTATTCTTAATGAGTTTGTGTTGGCATACCATAATTATTGCTCCATTTTCTCGGGCACAAATAGTCCATATGAACATTTGAGGTGAATTATCTAAATTTGTGCATCTTGTGTTTTTTTTTTTTTTGAGCTACTTCAGTATGTAAGAGACACTGTGCTAGATACCCTGGATACAAATACACAAATGAAACAGTCCTATTCTCAAAGAATTTATATTCTAAAAGGAAGATGATGATGATGATGATGGTGATGATGATGATGATGATGATGATGATATGTGTATATACACATACATACATATTAAATATAAATCCTACTTGAAGTGGTTTAGGGAAGGACAATGGAAGTAGGGAGGATCAGGAAAACCTTTATATAGAACATGGTCTTTGAGTTGAGTTTTAAATAAGAAATTCTATGAAGTGAAAGTGAAGAGTGAGTACTTTCTAATCATGAGGCATGGCCAGTATAGAGGCTCAATGACAAGAGATTGAGCATCGTGTTGGTGAAAAGCAAGAAGGCCACCTTGGCTTGACAATAGACTATGTAGGAAGTGAAGTAATATATAGTGAGACTAGAAAGAGACTGGTGCCAGTTTGTGAAGGGCTTTCAAAGCCAAATAGAGGACTTTATGTTTTATTCTCAAGGTAATAAGGAGCCTCTGAAACTTACTGAGTGGAGAGTGACAGGGTGTTAATATGTGGGAAATTGCATAGTGTGTTTGTTGGAGTAGAGGGACCATTTGTTAGATCTATCTGGCCAGGTTAAAATATGAGTAAAGGAGAGAAAAAACTGAAAAGTGAAACTGGGGACAGTTCATGGAGGCCACTGGATAGGTAAAGATTTTGGCTATGATTCTGTAAGGAATGGGGAGTCAGTGGAAGGACCAACATGATGAAAGCAACATATGGAGATAATTAATTTGACATAGGTTATAGGATGAACCAAGACAAGAAGAGATTAGAGAAATCAACTAGTTGCACTCGAATTATTTTTAAAAGAACACGTAACAGTGGCTCCCTCATCTCATTTTATGCTTTCTTCAGCCATGAATGCTTTAGTCTCAACGCCATGGCTGCTCTGGCATAATATCACAAAGCTTTGTGGTTATCAACTTGATGTGTCTTTCCAAAAATCACCTCTTCCACTACTCCCATCAACATTATTTCCACAGGCCCATGTGCTTTTATTGTGTTGTGGCCCTGGCTTAACCCACTGCATAGAAATGGAAATACTGTGGGCTAGAAGCTCTTAAATAATAGGTATCATTAAGCTACCTCTCAGCTAAATAAGAATTCTTATTCCATGGGTTGTATACAATCAACTGCAACATATGGAAGGAGGCTGGGAGAACCTTGGCCACTCATCAAGATGATGGAGGGGGAAATAAAAGCTGGACTTCAAAGCATTTAAATAAGTCTGTATGCAAGGATAATAAAGTAGACTAGGGTGGGGAAGAGGAAAGCATCAGGAAAGCTGAGTAAACTCATATTCACCTTAGGCAAGTGATTACTGCTTCACAATTAAAACATGCCCTGCTCTGTTATTCTAAATTTCATTTGTGTGACAATAATTCATTGTTATTTATGGAAAAAAGTTCCCCCTTAGAATATTGGATAGAATGTAGGACTTAAGACCTTCATGTCTGGGGACAGGATGGGGAGAAAAAGTTAGGGATGTGATTGAGACTTTCCAACCTGCCCTCAAGAGCAATCTGCCTTGAGTCTTTCATTGGCTTTAATAGCCTTCATGACTTGAGGCTAGGGAATCAGACAGAAATGGTGACATGATGTGTGGCTTTCACAAAGCTGCTACCCCCTGCATGGATGGATGAAGTCTGGAACTCTGGAGAAATCCTCAGTGTGGAAGGAGAGTAAACATCCAATCTCATCCACTGGAGAGAGGAGAGAATCATTCTGCCCACCAGATGGGTAAGAAGAGTTTACATATTGGATCTTAATACTCTCGATTCAATTGTGTCTCAAAGATACTGCTATAGTGTAAAGCAAAAATATACAACTACCACAAACTAATTTCCTCAGACTAATTTTATACTGTGGAAGTTATAATCATGGATATTGCTTATATTTCTTGGGCAATAACTTCAAAAGAAGAGGCTTACCAATGAGGATCAGATTTGAGAAGAACATTCAAGATTCCCTTAGCATAGGGGTAGAATCTAAGATGCAATAGGCATGAAAACATTTGGTAGAGCAGAGAGGAGGAAAGGATGTGCCCTAGAGTGTACAAAGCTTTGAAATGACTCTGATTATTTCCATGTTGCCTTTTCTGACCATGTAAGCCATTTTAGAAAAATAAACAACATCTTTTAGATATTCTAGTATAACAGAAATGAATTAAATTAATTTATTACTTCGTTTCATTTAGCAATAGCAAAAAAGGCTATGGTACTATAAGACTGCTTCAGGAAGTTGTGCATAGCCTTGACGATGGCTTGACAGACACTGGCATAATGGAAAAAAGCACCAGACAGCCTGAAGACTAAGGCTTTATCAGTGTATTAGCTGTTGAATTTTGTACAAGTTAACTTCTCTGACCCTCATTTTCCCATCTGTAAATTGGGAATAATACCTTCGATTTTTATAGAATTTTATTTTATTTTTTTTAGTTGATATTATCAATTTATTAAGGAAAGGTGAACTTCTTTAAAATGAGGGTGAGACTATCACAGCTTCATGTACTGTGTAGTCGTGCAAACAAACTAAAGGCGACTCCTTCCACTTCTGCTCTCCTGCAGGGGCAGAAGTCCTGGCACCAGAATCAAGGCCCTCTCTTCTCCCTGATGGATCTTCAGTTTTGCTTGGAAGCACTTCCCCAACCTCACTTGAGTAATCACACTGAAAATTTCATAGACCACTTCTCTCTTCTGCTACCCCACCTACAGGATGCTGAGGACCCTGGGAACAGGCTACTCTGGGAGCATCTCTGTCGGTAGCGTCGTTCCTCAATGCAGAATAACGTAAGGACAATACAGAATTAGAGTAAGTTTGAAGAAATTTAGCATGACAGGTGAATCGGATTCCTGCAGATCTTCCCAGTTTATACTAGCTTCAGTTCCGAACATTTCATAAAGGAATTCTGACACTCAGTTTGGGAAAAGCAGGTTGGCAGAGTGTCACACCCTTATTTTACTCCCTGACCTTCCCCAAGATCAGTCTGGGCATGAAATTCAATGACCTGAATTCACATATGCAACAGTCCAAACCATAAAAATGATATAAGAGTTGGGTATTATCAAGCAGGATACTGGGGAGAGGCCAAGCAGTGAAGAAGAACCTCTCTTACTTTAAAAAAGACCCAGAAGGAAAGAGAAAATGCGGAACCTAGGTCAAAAAGTTAAAGGTACCAAAGGCCTGGGAAAACTGACCATACTGAACTAGTGACCCCTAAATAAGAGGGGGAGGTTGTATGGCTAGCATAAACCCGTTTAGCTCCTCCCCACCTTTGATGTAGGAAGGGAAAAGAGGGGGAAGTGTCTTTCAAAAGAGTAAATAGTTACTCTCTGATGCCCAACTCTTTCCTCTAGTGGTCAAGGGATCTGGTTCCTAAGTACGGTAGGTAGATGCGATTTAGTCCTTGGTCAGTCTGGCTTTGGGAATGGTTGTGCTGGCCCTGCTGCTGCTTTACACGGCAATCTTGGCTGGATGTTCCTGGACTATATAGTCTTGATCTTGGTCCTGCTCCTTTTCCTCCTCTTCCTCCTCTTCCTCTTCTTTCTCCTCTTCTTTAGCCCCCTTCTCTCCGGGGGCATCCCGTCCCTGGCAATCTCTTCCACATGAGCAAGCATGTCGGCCATGAGTGCCTCCTCCAGCCTTTCTCACCTGCTGTACAAGTTCTTTCTGTTTCCTGATATCCTCATCAGTCACCATGAATGCTTTGCAGAGTGGCTGGGAGGTATTAAACCACACCCCAGGGTTCTTCTCGACAGCTGCTGAGAACTGCCCAGTGATGGGCATTGTGCTTGTATGCAGAGCACTGGCAATGGCAGAGAGGAGAGTTTCATCAGTGCAACCTGGGCCAACCCCTTGTAAACTTTTAGGAAGATCCATTGTTTTCACAAGCTCTTCTGCAATGTCAAAGGCATTCAATCCACTTAGTTTCTTTTCCCAAAAAAGCTGTCGAGGCTGGTCCACAGCCTTCTGTGGATCAGTCTTCACTTTATTCCTGGGATGGTTAGTAATCTTGGTAACAGGCTGTTTGAAGATGGATGCTGTCCGTCGGACAGGGAGTGCTGTATTTAAATCTGGTTTTCCTTTGGCTTGGTTAGAACAGTCCTAGCGCATCTTCTGCCGATTCTTGTTCATCTTACTCATGAGCATTTTCCCTGTTCGAAAGTCAAAAGTGCTCAGGTCCATGGAGCTTCCCAGGTAACGGGCTAGCTGAGCCTTGCTTCGGAACTTCTCACTCGGGCTCGGCGCCGCCGCTGCGAGCTGGTTCCTGCCGGACAGGAGCCCCCGGGGCCCCTACGCCTTGGACATGGCCCCGCCGCCGCTGCCGCCGCTGCTGCCGGCCCCCACTTGGCGCTCCCGGGCGAGCACGCGCGCGAGCGAGCCAGAGTCCGGGGTAGAATTTTATGAATTACGGTGTATCCTGTATATTAGGATCCTCATAACAAGGAACCCAGTTCCCACAGACATCATTCTTGGAAGCAACCTATGTAGAGATGTATCCTGGCACCTTCTGGTGCCTGTGCTATTGCCACATCTATTGAAGACCTAGAAAAGAAAGCTCTTCCCATCAAACTCCTTAGCATTGTAAAATGATCCAACATCCAAAACTGATAGGATTCTACAGTGTAAATGATACTAAAGAATAGGCGTTACCATCTGTTTTGCTGTTGTACCCCAAGGACCCTTGGACCTTTCCATCTGACTTGTAGCTGAAAACTTCCATATGTATTATTTCTCCCATTAGATTTTGAGCTCCTTGAGAACAAGGACTGTCTTCTTTTTCGAACTATCATTTTCAAAATGACAAAACTTCCATATTTCTCTGTGGTATTGCACTGTTTGAAGAAGAGACTGTTGGTAAATTTCACACAGCCAGAATTCACAAATTAGATTTTTGAATAGTTCATCCTTAGCATATAAAATTTTATCTTAAATAGTTTAAACATTACCCTTGTAATCTTGTTTTTTCCATACATGCATATGAATATGTATGTCTGTATTAAAAAGGATTGGATATATATGTACATATATACATATATGCTTTTAAAAATATCATTCCATCACAAACTAAAAAAACACTAGCTATCTAAATATAAAAGGTCACTTCACTGAAAAAAAAGAATCAGAGACAATAAGGAATTATCTTTTAAAGTTATGATTAGAAGAAATTCCATAACAAAAAGAGGATAGAGAAGATCATAAAAAATGGGCAAATATTGTTTTATTTATAAAATTATAAACCTTTGTGTCAATAAAATCCAGACATTAAGAATAAGAATAGAAATTTTTGGTGGAGGGAAAATCTTTACATCAAACATCTCTGATGAAGGACTGATAAGATATAAAGGGAAATGATACAAATATTTATTAAACCAAGAACTATTCTTCAGTAAGTAAATGGTCAAAGGTCAGAAATAGACAGTTTTTAAAAGAAGAAATACTAAATATCAATAACCACATGAAGGAGTGATCACTAATCACAAGAGAATACAGCTCTAAGATTATACTTCCTAGCCAATAAATAATCAAAGATGACTAAGATGGAAATAGTTGCTGGAGAAGTTGTGGGAAGAGAGCCTCGTACAGTTAGTGGAGATGTGAATGGAATTAAACATACAAGAAAGCAATTGAGAAATATGCTAGTAATGATACCTAAATGCTTCCTACCCTTTGACCCAAGGTACTAGGCACCTAGCCCAAGGAGGACCAAGATAGAAAAAAAAAAGATGGATACATCCTATGACAGGCCTTTGTCGCATCTATACACACACTCAAACTCATACAAAATGATGAGTAGCCACTGAAGCTGCAAACTCCTATCTTAATACACATTGATTCTCTTGCACATACTCAGAGGTGTCAAACATGTTGCTAGCAATGCTCCTGAGGGTAGCCTGAGCCAGATTAAAATGTAACTGGGAGGATAGGAGACTAAATATTTTCTTTGATCCCCATGTCCTCTCAAACCTCTCCAAAATATAAATTATGTGCCTAAAGTAAAGCAGCTTCAGCTGTTTCCATGATATAGGACACTCAGAATCCAAAAGAAGGTTAAAAAACAGAAACAAAAAAAATCAAGGAAATGATAATTACTGAAACTTAGCTCATTCAACACCCCTCCCTCACTTCTGATGCTACCAGTGATAGGCCTACACTAGTAGACCCAAGACACAACACAGGTTGGGCCTTGACAGCCACATTGGCCACAACCATCAGGAGCAAAAATCTACTTGGGGCAGCAACCTTTAAGTACCAGCACTGCGAACCTCTAAACTGCTAGTGCTGAGGAAAGCAGACTCTGAACTTCTAGCGCCAGGATCGAGAACTGAGGAACTGAGGGAGTGGGATAGTCACCAGGACAGCTATGTAGCACTCTACCAAACCAGAGGGAAAGAGCACAGAATCCAGCAGAGGCCAGTTCTGACCACTCAAAAGTTAGTTGGGGCAGGGACATAGGCTGGTAAACTGTGAATTGCCTGGTATAAGAGATCCAGTCCCCAAGGAAACCACAACAGAGGAGAGGGAGTCAGAAAGTAAGTGATAAGGAAAATCAGGAGGTAAAAAGATTGGAAAAGATTTCAGGAAAAAACAAAAACTCAAAGACTGTGAGAAGAAACAGATAAAATAACAACAGAAGGATATGTGGCCTCCAGAACTTCAGGCATCTGTGAACAAATACTACAAAATAAAGGCAAATGATACAACATTTGATAAGACAGGGGACCTTGTGGAATTTGAGGATAACATGGCATTACAACATGCTATTCTTAAGTGGTTTAAAAGAGATATGAGAATTATGAGAGTAGAATTTATGAGTTGCACAGCAAAAAAATATGACCAGAATATAAAACCTTGAATCTACAAAGAAATAAAAGAGAATAATAGGAATGGCAATGCAAATGCACAGAAGTAAAAGACAACCTAGAAGAAGAGAAGCAAAAAAAAAAGTTATCAAAAGAAAATATGTTCATTTTGCAAGCAAAACATACTGAATTTGAAGACACAATGCACAAAAACAACCTAATGTCTCCTAGAAGAACCTCCCAGGGAAAAAAAAGACCTTAAAACTATAATAAAGGAAATAAGAAAAGAGAACTGATCACAACTTCTAAACATAGAAAATTAAATTCCAATTGAAAGAATTTACATATCACCTCAAGAAAAACAAAACAAAAACAGACAAAAACAACACCACCCAAGGCTGAAAACTTCAAGACACAGTGGTTAAATTTAGCAATTCTATTCAGAAACAAGTTATATAAGCAATCAGGAGAAAAATCTTCAAATACAAAGGAAAGTACATTCTGATGATGCAAGATTATTTCATATTTAGTAGAAAAAGGAGGAATGAAATAATACGATCCAAGGAGCAATAGAGCTCAGGATTCAGCCTAGGATGGGCTATCTTGCAAATCTGAGTTTTACTATGAAAGACAAAAGATGGATGTTCAATAAAAATATCTTAAAAAATTGTTTTAGAAAGAAAACAATATCTGAAGAGATTATTTGCTTCTCAAACACCCCCAAACAATGGAAATACAAGAGGAAATCAAAGCAATAAACAAGGACAGTAATAGCAACAGAAGAAAAATAAAAGACCAGTAAGAAACTTCTTCTAAATATATACAAGGAGACAGGACAGGATGTGAAAACCTAGTAGAAGTAAGAGTGAAAAGGTGGAAATGGAGCATTATTGATAGAACCTGGTGACACCCTACCTTCAGGTGAATGCTTCTTTTGTAGAATGGCCTTACAAAAAGAGAGGCTACATAAAGGGCAGGGAAATAGAGAAGAGCGAGTGATGTGTCTGGATCAAATCAAATACTAGCAATAAGGGGAAGGTAGCCTCTGTGGTCTCAGAGCGGAAGAGCCTACAGGAGAGTGGGTGAGGTGGAGGAAGGAAATAGTGAAAATGGGGAGAAAGGAAGGAGACCTTACTTTGGAGATTAAAGGCAGTTCCACTGATGAATACTTCTCTGGTTGAAGAGAATGGTTGGTGAGAGAGATAAAACCTTACACTGGGCAATTTTGTGCTTGAGAAGTCTACTGGACCTGGGAGAAGGGGGTTTGGAATGCCTAGAGGCAACTGGCACCTGAAGAAGTAGGAGAACATGGACACATTGAAAAAATTTCCCAGGAAATATTTGGGGAAAATCGTCAAAAAGAGAATATATATATCAGTGATGGGCTTTATAATCAGGGACATGGTGGGAGAGGAACCTTACCATTGGGCAGTGTTTTCTGTGACACTTTCCATTATCCTGTAAGTGAGGCACAATGGAAAAAAAGAATCCATGGAGCAAGCCCTATAAGAAACTGGCAGAAAGTACCTAGGGATAAGAACTTAGAATGGAAACTTTGTTTAATTGCATGAAGAAAACAGAAAAGAGAGAGGTCAGATAATAATAAGGATCATGAATCAGAGAATGAGAATCTAGAGTAAACAGACAGAAAAGATAGATAAGGAAGACAACTAGAGAAATCCTCTTTGGAAAGGGTGTAGGAAAACGAAGTTTCGAAACTAAGGAACAAGGCTAGGTGATGGGAAGAAGAGGAAGGGGAGCAAACCACATGAGAAGGGAGGATCAGGGGTGAGGAGAAAAGATCCAGTGGGGAAAAGGCCACCTTAAAAAAACAAGATTAAAGTTAAGTAATTGAAAGAACATAATACTGTCTATAGCAGAAAAGAGAAACTGAAACTGAAAAAGCTTTTGCATAAACAGCATTAATGCATCTGAGATAAGAAGGGAAGTGGTTAAAAAACCTTTTGATGAAATTTCTCAGATATATGTATACACACATACATATGTATCTTAGATACCAATACATATATAATATACATGTATTGTGCCTACATGTGACTAATAGTCATTTCTCAATAGATAAATAATCAAAGGATATGAACAAACAATTCTCAAGAGAACAGCAGCACAGAAGAGAACACAGCCACATTTTAAAAAATGCTCTAAATCACTAATAAGGTAAATGCAAATCAAAATGGTCCTGAGGTTTCATCTCATACCTTGCAAATTGGCAAAAATGATCAAAAAATGGCAACGGTGAATGTTGGAGGGGTTTTGAAAATATAAGTGTGCTAATACATTATTGGTGGAGCTGTGAAATGATACAACTATTTTAGAAAGCAATTTGGCATTGTGCAAATAAAGTGACTAAAATGTCTATACCTTTTGAATGAGATTTTATTATTGACCTTATACCAAAAAGAAGCCATCGATAAGAAAAAATGTTCCTGTAATACTCTAAAATATTTATAATAGCACTTTTTGTATTAACTAGGAATTGAAAATATAGTAGATACCCATCAATTGAGGAATGGCTAAACAAATTGTCAGACATGAATGTATTCCTACTGTGCTGTAAGAAATTATATATGTCTGGAAAGATCTATATGAACTGATGCAGAGTGCAATAAGCAGAGCCAAGAAACAAAATACGCAATAAATACAGCAATACAAATGGAAAGAATGACATGCTAAACATAAGTAAATGTGACAAAATTATGAAGATCACATGGGAACCACATGAGGAGATAGGAGAAGATATCCCCAGACCACCTCTTTGTGAAGGTGGAAGGTCCACAGGTTTTACACATTGTATGTATTTTCAGACTTTTTCAACACATTGATCAACGTGTTGACTTTTTCCTCTCTGTAATGGTAATTAGAGTGGGACCTTTTTGTTTTCTCTTTTAGAATGCTAAGGTAATCAAGTACCTTTGATGAGTCTTACCTTTCAAATGCAATGGCAAGCAAAGTGGACTTTTTGTTGTCTTTTGTTTCTTTGATTGAATCAAGAGTCTTTTACCTGCTTAAGAAACAAGAAAGCCTAGTTCACACCGCTTTGAGTTGCATGGCTGTGATGCCCTCTGACCCTGAAGAAGGGTCACGTGATTTTGAGTTGCATGAGAAGGGCGTATAAGATCTGAGGTTGGCGTTTTGTTTTGAGGGCTCTCACTCACTGGAACAGTGTCCTGTGATTTGACCAAATGAGACTCTGGATAGCCATTGTTAAGAGCCCCCCAGCTTTGAAAACCCAGAGGTTGGTGCTTCTCTTTTTGGTAACTGTTTATGTACTGCTTGGACAGATAGATAGAAGCCTGCCTGCTGAGTTGTATCATTTTGCTGTTTATGTAATTTCTGCTTGTAATTTCTATTTGTGTTTTCTCTGAAGGTCAGAGTGCTGGCTTTCTCCCCTGAACTAAATGAATGGTATAGTTAATTAAAGTGAGATTGTAAACCTCTTAAAATTGCTTGCCTTAAAAAAGCAGATCAAAGAACCCATGCTAGCAGCCCTTCTGTGCGCTGGTGTTATTGGCCTTACACAGCCACAGTAATGGCCAGTAGCATTGTTGTTACACTCTTCAAAAAATGCTATTTGTCATCTGTGATGGCTTTCCGGGAGGGGGAGGGAGGGGATACAGGCGATATTATAGTGATAGGAGAGATAGAAAATATCCATAAAATTTTTATTTTAAAAAATATAACTGGGAAATATTTAACAAACATTAAAATAAAATATAAGATAATAATAGTTTTTAAAATCAATATGTGGCCTACAAGGATCCCCATGTATAGTTCAGTGTTGCCCCTTTCTATTTACTCCCTAATGCATATGATACCTTCTCAACTTACTACCTCCCCCTACACACACACACACACACACACACACACACACTTTTCAGACTCACTCCTCCCTTTTTTGACTCTTTACTCATGCCTTCCTTATAAAGACACTGATAACAACTTATTTCTCTTTCCCACCATACCTAACACCAACATTAAGGAGTCTGATGCTTCTTGGGTAGCCTCAAGTAGTTACAAGCAGCCTTTAACAACATCCTCAACCTCTCGACAATACAATATAGTTAAAATGTCACTTACCTGGGTATCAGGAGACCTGATTTCCACTGCTGCCACAAGCTAGTTGTAAGAATTTGTTGTTTCCTTTCTTTATGCCTCAGTTTCCTCAACTATAAAATAAAAAGATTGTGAAACTTCATCCCTACTCTGACTATATGATTCTCTTTTATATTGGTTCTATATGTTTCTTAATATTTCCAAAGCAATATTAATGAACATACATTGTTTGGTGGTTTTTAATAGAACAGAAGAATATGACCAATGAACAGGGCCCCTGTTTCCTCATCTACAACTGAAGAGATGATACTTAATGATCTCTCAGGCCCCTCCAAGCTCTAAAAGCCCATGTCCTTGTGCTCTCTAATTCCCATGTCAGTTGAAAAAGCATTATCAGGGAAAAAGTTGTAAAACGACCTAACACAAATCCCACCAGCTTGAGTATGGGTGAAAGGCTTATTCATGCGATGAACATCAGTTACGTATTTCCGTCATTCTTTCAATAAATACTGGAATGGTTAAAAAAAGAAAAAAGAAAATTAATCCGTGGACTGGCAATCACAATCAATAAAGATGACTCTCTCTAGGATAAGACTATGACTTAAAAGTAAATTATTCCTTTACCTGTGGCATGGGACATTCCTCCTTCTTTCCCCACTATGGTTCTCAAGTTTAAAGTCTTGACAGCTATTGAAATCCCCACAGTACAACATTTATCTCTGGTATACAATATACCACAGTTCAAGTGCTGTAAGACATTGTGTGGCTTATAAATGACTAAGTTTTGCCCTGACTGATAACATTTTCCCAAAGTCATACAGACTCTGCCTCTGTCTTCTTTTTTCTACAGATATCTTTACTTTGTTTTAATACGTCTCTTGTAATTGAGCAATTCCATAAAATCAAATAAAATGATTTATAATGGAATGATTACTCTAGGGTAACATTTCAAGTGAAATTAAGATTGAAATCTAATTTAAAAGCTTTAATGTAAATGGGTCATTAGAGCGAGCTCTCCAGGGAATTTGCAATTAAAGTAAAGTGACAAGGGTTTTGTAGGGGTGATAGACCTTAAGGTGTTGCAATACTGATAGCCTCCTCATTGCTAGCACAGTCTGCCTTATGAGAACTCTGCAACAACATTTTAGTACCAAAGTCAAACCAGTGCTTGAAACAGAAAAAGAATTTTCATCTCCTAACATGGATCTTTTAAAGAAAACTAAAGTTTAGATCCTAGAGATGAGAGCCCTCCACCAAAAATTGCCTTCCCTCTCCTCACTGCAAAATGACTACAATTCCTCTGCTGACACTGGTCATCACGAAGGTCACTAAGCAGCTATTGATTACTATTGATATTAACTCATTAGAAACCAAAAGACAAAATCCTTTTTAAATAATTAATGTGTTATTGTATTTTGCAACCTAGCAAGGTATGGAAGCTGACAAATCTTCACACAAATCAAAATTATGTTAAACAGGTCTTCTGCAAATTATTTAATTTGAGCACAGTAGCTTGAAAGGCTCATAAAGGCTGGAGGTAGTGAAGCTATTTGTTTTGTTACTCCACTGACTGAATACACAAGATATAACAATGAATTTTTAGTGAATCAGCAAATATTTACTAAGCTTGGTAGTAGGCACCGGGGATACAAATACAAACGTGAGATAGCTCCTGCCCTCAAGAAGCTTATATTTTATTGTGGGAATATAACTTATTTTCATTTACACTATTTCTTCCACTGAAGATCAGCTCCAATGCCTCAATTTGGCATAGAGGTGATGCTGAGTTCTTAGAAACTATTAGAAACAACTATTCAGTTGTTTCAGTTGTGTTCAATTCTTCATGACCCAGTTCGGGATTTTCTTCACAGAGATACTGGATTGGGTTGCCATTTCCTTTCCTAGCTCATTTTACAGATGAGGAAACTGAGGCAAACAGGGTTAAGTGACTTGCTCAGGGTCACACAGCAAATAAATGTCTGAGGCCAGATTTGAACTCAGGAAGATGAGCCTCCTTCTCTCCCCTTCTCTCTCTATGTATCTATCATCTATCTATCCTTCTGCCCTCTATTCTATCCTTCCCTTCCCCTCTATCTATATATTCTTCCCCTTCTATTTGTATCTGTCATTTATCTATCTGTCTATCTATCTCTCTGTCTGTCTGTCTGTTTCCCTATCCCCACTTAGACTGTGTGTCTCCCTGTGTTATTCAGACTGGTAGTTCAACTACCCCCCAATATTGACCAGTATGGAAGCTTTGACCTGATCTATTTTTCCCTCCTGGGCTGGTTGACCTCTCTATGGGGAGACTAGTATATTAGTGACAAATTTAGTATGATCACCTGGTTGGCTTTAATGGCATTACTGCAGCTTAGAATTCCAAATTTAAAAATCCACCAGCCTCAACCTCCCCCAGATACCAGGATTATAGGAATGGGCCACCAGTCAGGGCTGATATTCTTAATATAAATAAAACCAGGACACAAAAGAAATTGCAGCTAAATGGAAAGCCTGCTCATAGGTTCTTTTTTAGAGATATAGATAAAGGGATTGGTGGGATTAGGCAAGTGGAAATACAATTTAATAGCATCCTTGATTATCATGTTCACCACTCTTCATGACAAGGACTTGCAGGAAGACCACCATGAAAATCATTTTGGTGCATGTGCCAAAATCAGTTTCAGGAGACCTGAAGGAAGAATGATTCTATGAAGAACTTGATAAGAATCTCCAAATTATATTAGCACCTTCTAATTTGACAGATGATGAAACTGAGGGCCAGGGAGGTTATGTTCTTTTCCCTGGGTCACATATCCAATGAATATCTGAGGGAAGATTTGAATATAGGTATTCCTGACTCCAAATCCAGCATAGCATCCCCTACACCAAGCAATCAAGTCTTATCTCTAAGGAGCATGAATGTAGTGATCAGTGACCATTATTCAATGGAACAGTAGAAATAAAACAGTAGATATTATATAGCACAAAACTACAGGCTACAAATATTTGTTGTTAAGTCGTGTTTGAGTCTTTGTGACCCCGTTTGGAGTTTTCTTGGCAAAGATACTGGAGTGGTTTGCATTTCCTCCTCTAACTAGTTTTACAGATAAGGAAACTGAGGCAAACAGGGTTAGGTGACATGCCCAGGGTCACACAGCTAGTGTCTGACATCCAATTTGAACTCAGGAAGATGATAGCACCAACAAAATACCTAGGAAGACATTACTTGATAAACAGAATTGTGTATCAGATGCTCACTATCTTTCAAGGGCTAGCGGATGGCAAATCCCCATATAACAAGTATGGATGCCAGCATGTTCCTGAGATGTAAACTAATAAATGGTTCTGGACATGGAGCATCATCATGGGCCTATCGCCCACAATTATTCAGATATGTCATTGATATGTAAAAACCAAGGAAGAAACTTTTTAATAAAGGTCACAATGTCAAATATTCAATTTTCATGTAATGAAAAATTTTTGAAATCATGTGGGAAAAGGTACATGCTATCCCCATCAAGAAAGGAGGGAAAAAACACTTACGTTATATCTACTATGTACCATGCACTGTGCTAAGGGCATTTTACAAATATTATCTCGTTTGGTCCTTACAACAACCCTGAGAGATAGCTATTACTATTATTTTCCAGTTGAAGAAACTGAGACAGAGGTTGAATTGACTTGCCCAGGGTCACGTAGATAGTAAGTGTCTGAGACTGGATTTGAATTCTGGTCTTCTGGACTGCAGGCCCAGTGCTCTATCCACTGCATGACCTAGTGATATCATCTCATTTGTTGCAGGAGTTTTTACTGAGGATGATTTCAGCAATTCTATAGAAGATGAACTTACGTTCTAATACAACCACAAAAGACAGTTATCTTTTTATCTGTGCAATAGTGCACAGAACGCTTAAAAATTATTAAAGAATTTTGTAATTAATATAATAAATAAATTATTAAAGTTCATATAAAAATAATATCAGTATAGTAATTCATGCCAGGATCACTTCATTCTGAACTCCATTGAATAAAATGAAAAGAATGGTTGGTCTAAACAACGCCAAAAATAACTATTCATAATTGTATAGAGTCTAATAGCTTATAAAAATACTTCTTTTAGTACACACACTAGTAATCTTAGTGTAGCCTAAGTATTATTGGAAGGATTTTAAACAGGAGGAAAATGACATTTAGAGGCCCTGAGTGCTCACAGTCATTTAACTAGAAGTAGAACCAAGATTTGAAACTGGGATTTGTGGCTGCCAAGCCCAGAGCTTTTCCCATTGATTGGTGAGTAATAATGTAGCATCTCCTGGAATTTCTTATTTTGTTGAATTAAGCTGTATTGTCTAATCTCTTTTATACTATTACTTTTCATGTATTTGTGTCTCATCTCCATCATTCAACTATTAAAATATTTAAGACAGTGACCATCTTCCACAGGTCCTATCACTCTGCCTTGCATTTAGGAGCTACTTTACAAATATTTCTTGGCTGATACATTGATTGAAAGACTTAAATGCTTATTAAATAAAGCTGCAGAAGCTGGACACATAGCTACAGATCTGATCTCTTTTGTCTAATATCATGTTTAATGAGTCACAGATCTCTGAAGCTGGGTGCATTGAAAGAAATTCTTTGGTTCACAACAGATGTTCCAAAATGTTTAGATTTTTTTTTCATGGAGGCTTTACAAAAATCAATTCCAATTTATAAGCTTTATTTCTGCGACAAAAGGAGACTTGGAAAGCTCCATCCAGAGTCATGACTGAAGTTTTACTTATTTCTTTCAAAACACTACAATTTTATATGAGTGACAGTTTTTACAGACAAAGCATCTCTCATTTCACAAGCCCCTACTTTTTGTATTGCATTACATAGGAAGGGACCAATAGAGACAAGGAATGGTTAGATTTTCAGATCATGAGACCCACAGACTCAGAAACTATCTATAGCTTGGCAGTGGAACATTAAGAAGACTGTAACAAACCACTTTAAAGGGGAAATCTGGAAACAAAATCTTTGATCTGTGGGTACCCTTCTCATAGCTCCAAAGCAAATTGCATCCTTTCTAAAAACTTACAGCAAAATGACCATATCAAACAATTCTGGGATTTGGTCACTATATAGACATACATGATTTGCCTTTCTTTTTAAAGGAGCTTAAGCTCCACGAAGGATGAATTTATCACTTCTAGGTTGGACTTATGGAGGTGGGGGAGGGTGATAGTCATGGTAGAGGAGGAAGAGGAGGAAGAAGAGAGAACATTCAACCAAAAACAAGATCGAGACATATGAAACATATCCACGGATATGGGAAAAAAAGATTTCAAAAAAAAGATCTGCTATTAAAAGTCATATGAAGAAACTCTGAATCACTACCAACAAGATAAATATCATTTAGTTAATAATTAGTTAATAAAATAATAATTAATATTTAATAATGAAAACAATGCTAAAGTTTTCTCTCACTGCCCTCAAATTAGTAAACATACTAAAAGATGAGAATAGTCAAATTAACACACTATTATTGCTGGAGCTATAAAATGATCAAAAGGTTCTACAAAACAATTTCAAATTATGTGAGAAAAAATTAGCAGGAAAATGTTGATACCCTTTGCCCTAGAAATCCCACAATTGGGCATAACAGAGACACAACAAAAGACTCAATTTAGAAGCAAAGTATTCATAGCAACACTTTCTGAGGTAGCAAAAAAATAAACTAAGTGGGTGCTCATTATTTGGGGAGTGCAGTATAAGAATTTAATTTTTGTTTTGTTTTGTTGTTTTGTACTCAAAAGACATGGCAAATATGAGGAATTCAGAGATTCAGGAAAGGATTTTCATGAACTTAGAATAGAGTAAATAAAGCCAACAGAACAATATGCAAGAGTACAATCATGTAAATGGAAACAGTGCTGAAAAGGGGCTGAATTCAGATTACAAGGATCAGTCTTGGTCCTACAGAATTAAAAGCCAAAGTGTTCGCTCACAGTAGAAAACTCGGGTGCTATAGATGTGGAATGCTGCATACATGGTCAGGTACAATTTTTGTGTGAACTGGTTTTGTTGAATTGTTTTTCTTCATTCCAATGAAAAATTGAATATAAGCACATTTAGGAGTAACTGGGAAATGACTGTGATATAAAAAAGGCATCCATAAAACTTTATTAACAATAAGATTCACCTGGAACCTAATGAAAAATTAGTAAGTAAATAGAAAGATACATATCATGATGGTCAAAACTTCAACTACTCAAAAGAATGTAAGATTTGATCTGGAAAGACTTAAGAAATAGGTTAGACTGTTTTAGAAGAGTATTTTTTTCCCAGTGGCCTTAAGGATGATAGCGATAATAGTTTTACCTTTTTCGGACTGGGCATGGAACAGCCTGGGCCTGTTGTCTCTGGACACTTTGCATGGCAACGTGAGAATTGTGGTGCTGTAGGGTTGGGAGGCCTAGGTTCTATCTATTTTTGGTTATCTTTAATTGGCCCTGTGGCCTTCAGGAATCTCCCTGGACATCTGTCTCTAAAACTGTAAATTTTAAATATTTGACATTTTATAGAGAGCTTTAAGGACCGTAAAAGGCTTCCCATATTTATTACATCATTTTTTTTCTCATGAACCCTGGAGGTTGTTATAAGATGGAAGGGTTAGATGAAATGATCTCTACTATCTCTTCCAGCTCTAAAAGTTCTGTGAGTTCATGAATTTGCTTGTCCCCTCTTGTAGAAGTAGTTTAATTCTGCTCAGGGTATTGGACTTTGGAGGCAGAAAGAACTGGCTTTGAATCCTGCCTCCATCCTTTCCTAGCTACAAGACCAACCCTTCAGCAAATGATACAGTTTCTCTAAGCCTCATTGTCTTCATCTATGAAACACTTGTATGACTAAGGGTTATCATGAGATTCTAATGGAACAATTTATATCAAGTGTTCCACAAACTTAAAAGCATGATGCTGTTATTATTATTAATAATAGTAATAGTTTGAGAAAATTCACAGGTTAGAAGATAAAGAGGATCTTCCCCAGAGGATTCCCATTTCACCTCCCACATTTGGTCAATCATTTAATGAATGTTTATTCAATGTTTTCTATATGCCATGCAATGTGCTAAGGACTAGGGGTACAAATATGAGGGGAAAAGATTATCCTTGACTTCAAGGAGCTTATAATGTAATGGGGGAAGAAAAAAAAGGAAGATAAAAAATAGGGCCATGAGGGGGAAGTATATCTGATGAGGGGACATAATAGATAAGTCTAAAGCAGTGCAGCTGGGTTGAAAATGAAGAGATGGCTGGCCTGGTCACCCTGCTCAAATGGAGGTTTGAGGAAGAGCTCTTCTCTCCCTACTCTGCAATCATAGTGGCACAAGGTGAGTGCCACTGGGCTGCTGCAATCTTGCAGGATGATTGGGGTCTTAGGAACAGGATGAGAAAAGAAGGAAGGAAGGAAGGAAGGAAGGAAGGAAGGAAGGAAGGAAGGAAGGAAGGAAGGAAGGTAGGCAGCAAGGAAGGAAGGAAGGACCTATTAGAGGGAAGAGTTTCTGGACTCTCCAGCCACCTAGAGTTCTTTCCCTTTACACGGAGGCCTACCAAGAACATCACTATTAGTTAGAAAAACTATGTAGTTCCCTGTGAAAGTAGAGTACCCTCAGAGGCTGAAGCTGGGGATATTATTGTTTTACTCTCTGGATAGCCCACGTTCTTTCCCCTGGTGGGGAGGGCCACTTGAATTGGTATTCGAATAACTACATGAACCTGAAGAAATCATATAAGCCTGTGAGGGCTCAGTTTCTTCATTTGTAAAACAATGATTTCTATTAGATGATCAGAAAAGTACCAATAATTCTAACTTTTACAAGCTCACGAATCTTTAAACAGTTTAAACAGGAGGCATCACACCATAGTGGAAAGAGTCAGGAAGATACGGGTTTGAATACTGTAGTAGACATTGGCTTTGTAAGTGACTTTGTATGGGCAGCTGGGTGGCACAGTAGATAGTATGCTGGGTCTGGAGTTAGGAAGACCTGAGTTCAAATCTGACGTCAGACACTTACTTGCTGTGTGATTCTGACACCTGTCACAAGTCATAAGTCACTATTTGCCTCCATTTCCTCATCTATAAAATGAGCTGAAGAAGGAAATGACAAACCATTCAAGTATCTTTGCCAAGAAACCTCCAAAAGGGGTCACAAAGGGGGTCGGGAATGATTAAATAACAGCATGATTCTCTACGGACAAGTCATTTAATCTCTTGGATCCTCAGTTTTATTATGCGCAATCTGGGAATATAAATAACACCCACCTCATAGGGTTGTAAGCATCTAATGAAATAATGTATATGTAGTGCATATAAATGCCAACTGTCATTATTAATAAAACTAACAGGTCATCCCTTATAACAGAAGTACAAGGGGGCAGCTGGGTGGTGTGGTAGAGTGCTAGCCCTGGAATCAAGAGGATCTGAGTTCAAATATGACCTCTGACACTTACTAGCTGTGTGACCAGGGCAAATCACTTTATCCCACTTGCCTCAAAAAAGAAATATAAAACCTAAATTCATTTATCTGTTAATCACAAGTCCTTATTGTCGAAGTTAGTGGCTATTTATAAGCCAGCATTTATATTAGCAAGAAATCAGGTAGTGGAATGGTTCAAACCAATCATTTAATCAAAAAAAATGCCTCAGAAAGATTGAAGAGGGAAAATTTTAATCACTATTTCACAGAAAGTAGAACAATACAAATATCAGAAATGAGGCCCATCAAAAAGTAACCCATATAACTAGTCTCTTGGGTGTATGAGGACTAGGTCCTTTTCTAATATAATCTTTGTATCTTCCTCGAGAACTGGTCCAGTGCCAAGCACATGAGAAGAACTTAATAAATAATTGTTGCTTTTATTGCTGTTAAATAAAAGTTCGTGTGATTCAAATGAATGTTGACTGGATACCAAATAACACCAAGGTTAATAGACTGGAAAACTAATGTTACATAGCTGCTCATGAGTAACTTCTTGGAATATACTCTTTCATATTCAAGTTTTATACCACCTGCAAGTAAATAATATAATAAAGAATGATATAATAATTCAAGAATAATATATTGATATATATTGCAATAAATAATATGCAAGAATAAATAATAGTGCAAGAATAATATAACAAAATTCTCTTTCTCAGACTATGTATCCACATCCATGGACATCAGATGCAACCTTTGACAATATTTCAGGTCCCAAGGTCATGAAAGGTTTCTATGCTACCATTTTACTTTTCTGTATCAGAGAAGGGGAAGTCGTATTGATTTGTATTAGCTTTATAACAAGATCTTTAAGCAAAAAAAAAAAGGCTTTGGTATTCTCTAACGTTAATTTCATTATAATAAGTCTGTTGGGAAAACAATGAGTGTAGACTGGCCATATAGGACCTGATACACCTACTCAGCCACCATTCACATCATGATCTATAACAGTGTCTGTGGTGGGGGTGGGGGTGGGGGTGAGGGTGAGGAGATGAGGGAAGAATTAGGATATTCCACTAGTCACCAAACCTAATAGTTCTCCTTTGCTCTCCTCACCACACTTCTCCTAACCTAGACACATACCTCATGATGTCACTATATTTCCTCTAGTTTCCCAGAGGTAAAAGAAAGATCAAACTCATCTCTCCTAGACCAAAAGGTACTGGTCAACCCCAAAAGAAATCTCAAAAGGAGCCTTGTAAACAGAGGTTACAAGAAGTTCTGAAAAAAAAGATCAAGATGAGTGTGCTAGATAGGGAACCAGGTTCCTTATAAACAGCAAAGAAAAGGATATTTTTCTGGATCCTGCTGTTCTCCCTGCACTATTTCCAGATGGGAGAAGTAGATACCTTGACATGGGGTTGAAGATGAGGCACCTGATTTAATATGGAGTACAGGGGACATCGCCTCATCACTGTTGCTCCCAGGAATATAAGTGCCCAGGAATGCAAGTGCTCCCTGCACAATCCAACATGGACTCAATGAAATTCAGCAAGCATTTCTTAAGTGTCTATACTAGATGGGGCATGGGGGAGGGAAATACAAACACAGAAATGAAAATAGTGCCTTTCCTTAAGGATGTTACATTCTCTTGAACTCTCCTTCCCAAGTTATTGGAGTCTAGTACAGAGAAAGAAAGAGTAGCTAGGTGGCATAGTAGATGGAGTGCTGGACCTGTGGTCAGGAAGACCTGAGTTCAAATCCATCCTCACACACTTACTAGCAGTGTGATCCTGGGGAAGTCACTTAACCCTGTTTGCCTCAGTTTCCTCATCTGTAAAATGAGCTGGAGAAGGAAATGGCAAACCACTCCAGTGTCTCTGCCAAGACAACCCCAAATGGTGTCACAAAGTGTCAGACTTAACTGAAAATGACTAACCAATAACAGAGAAAGAAAGGATAGAGGAAAGAAATAGGAAAAGAGAAGGACATATCATGTCCTGTCTCTTGGCCTCAGTTACTTCTTCTGCAAGAAGAAGGGGATTAACTTGTGGGATTCTTACCCCATGGTCAATGAACATTTTGTGGTAACATTTTGATAATTGTATTTCAGTATAATTGGTTTCTTTTGTAATTCTACAAATTTTATTTTATGCATTTAAAAATGTTATTATAAGAAGATGTCAATAGGCTTTACCGAAATGCCAGAGAGGTCCATGATACACTTAAAAAGTTAACAACTTCTTGTGCCAGATGATCCTACAAGATGTCTCCTGTGTATACATTAAAAATCATATAAAATTTCTGTAAGTAACAGAAATAGCTCAGCTCTTCTCAATAACCCTCTGATTATTCATATTAAGTCAAGGACAAAACACAATAAAGGTATTTATCGCTTTCATGGAGAATGTCCAACTCATAATCTTATACTTGGTAATAAGTCGCTTAACTTCTGGATTATAATTATTTTCCTCAACTATAAAAAGAGGGGGATCTCCTCTATCTCTAGATCCATGATCCTTAAGTTAAATAGTCATAAGTCTATAGACCAATAAAATATTATGGGTGGGGAACAGATTTTCAACTAAAGTAGAGAAACCAAATCACCTATTATACGTCACACATACCAGCTACCACTCCCCAAACCCAGGAATTTCCAATTCTTGTTGACACACATCTAGTTATATGCCACATGCTTATAATTGCCAATCTCCAAGTTCCCTGGGATATACCTAATAAAATATCCTAATACAATCCATGACCTTGCTTCATATCAATCTACCTATGAGAACCCTTATGTGGTGTGGATAAATGGTTTGTTCCTTGGTCTCCCATGGAACTGTTGACACATGTGGTATATAACACTGGCCGTCCCTAGCCAAATTTCCAATATATTATACTTTATGCAATGTAGAAAAGAAATAAAGTTCATATGTTATACTAAAATACACCCAACATTTAAAAACTTTTCTTATTTTCACCTAAATTTATCTGCTGAAAAACTATCAGTAATTGCCTAGCAGGGTGGAATACATCTGTGATCCCTACTGCCAGGGAGGCTGGGGCTTGGAAGCTTTGAGCTGCAGTGAGCTAAGCCAGTTGAGTGTCTGTACTAACTCTGGCACTAATATGGTGAGCCCTCAGAGCAAGGACCACCACACTGCTAAGGAGAAACAAACTAGCCCAGATGAGAAATGGAGCAGGCCAGAGCTTCCATGTTGATCAGCAATGGTAGAGCCTGTGAGCATTAGCTTCTACACTTTCAGCTTGGCAAGATAGGAAGATTTAATTTAAAAAACATGCAACAACAACAAACAACAAAACCCTATCAAGAAGCAAGAGGGGTATTCTGGGAAACTAACCATCCTACATCACCTACAATGAGAAGAGCCCATTTCACCACATTTTGAACCAGAATGAAGATACTAGGTTTCAGAATTTTCAACCCAATACCACCCTCTTGGTGTTGGAGTTTATTTTTTCTTGGCATCATGTAACTTCCTGTTTCTAAGAAAAAAGGATTAAAGTGTCCCATAAAAAGTCTCAAAAAGCTTCTTGGACATCAAAGAGCTCTTACACAACAACATTTTGATGAGTTAAGTGTAAAGGAATCAAAAACACATGGATTAAATTTCCCATAAAACCCACATGTGTTTAAAAATCAAGGGAAAACGTGCTTGGCCAAATGCATTTGGGGTTTTGTCAAACCCCAAACATTTGAGGAATAGTGTGAGATGTTTGAGGAACCCAAAACACAGCTGGGTTTGCCCATGACTATCGAGAAAGCATATGCCCATGGAAGAAGATAAAGAAGATTAATTCTGCAAAGAGTCTATAGATTGTGTGACTAAAAAGCAGGTTTGTGGCTGGCAATAGGAACATGATGGCATTTAAAGGAGGAAAAAAGTCTCAGCTAAAAAAATTCTCCTTCAAATTTCCACAGAATGTGATTTTATATTATCTAGCTCTTTAGAAATAGCTTCATCAAAGATGTCTTTGGGGGAAGGGAAAAAGAAAAAGGCCGTCATTCCAAGCTCTCACGTTTTCTAACTTAACCAGATGGGATCTTTTCCTTAGCTTTCAAACCTTGATCAAGTTACCCCATGTTTTGTATTATACTTGATTTAACTTTGCTAGACTAAGCACATTATTAATTGGTTCTCTTTTTATTTACAATACTATTGCTTGAAATATATACTACAGTCTGTAATTGAATTTGGGGTATACTGTAATTAAAAAAGTCAAAAGAGCAATAAACAGAAGCGTTGGTAAATAATTGCATCTGAGAACGAGCATAAATCATCCAGATTAAATGATTTTATATCATATGTGAACTCCCTAATTTTAATTTATGATTTCCAGACTATTTTCAGACTTTCCTGACTGGAACTTCTTGTCAGTGTTTTGAACCTTTAGTGATGATCACAAAAATATGTTGATAGTTATATTTCTTATATCTATTTTTGCTCTACATACTATCCCAAATTATTGGGTTTAAAGAATTGATCTAAAGCTATTTGTTTAAGGCAAAGGGAAAGATAGATAGATAGATAGATAGATAGATAGATAGATAGATAGATAGATAGACAGAGTAGATTAGGAGATACTAAAAATATAGCTAGCATTTATATTCAACAAATTAGTGTTAATGGAAATTTGACCAGAAATGAGAATGCTTTTCCAAACCCACCCAAATTCTGCAGTTAAACTTTGATGTATAAGGCCAACTACAAGTCTATAAATAAATCAGTCTTTCAATTCACAGCTATTGTATATTGCTTTGGGGCCCATTCCAAGAAGAATCATAAGACAGGGGTGGGTGAAATTATTTAATCCAACCCCCTAACCATACACATGAGGACGTTGAGTCCCTGTGAGGTTACCTGCTTAAAGTAACATAGGTGAGAACTACTATGCTCTTCTGGATTGAATTTTCCTGGTACCTGCATGTATAACAAGAATATAATAAAATTCTGTTTCCCAAGTGGTGCATGTCAGAGCAAGCATATGGTAATTCCTCACTTTTCTTTCTTTCCAAGGTGATGGAAAGTTTCTTTGTTACCAATTCGCTTTTCTTGATCCTGACTCTCATCCTGTACTATTTTGACTACAGGTGACCACCTTTCCTATAAAGGGTTGTCACCATTTCTAGGGCTCAAAAAAGTTAATTTGGTCAAATTTTGTCCTTCTACCCTCCACTAAAATCCTTCTCTGGGATCTCGTCATGCTGTGGAGGTGGCCTTATTTGGGTCCTGGAAGTCTACACTGGCAGAGCATAAGTCCTGAAAGCTGGTAAGACTTGAGTGTGGGACTATGGTCTGACTATCCAAGGACCATACTAGCTAAGTGGAGAGGTTTAGCTCACAACAGCAGCACTGGGCAATTTTTTTACCCCCAAGCCACAGAAACTAATGAAAACAATCTTCTCAGGCATAGAAAAGATACAATTAGTGTTAACAGTGAAAGGATTATAGGTTTGTGGTTCTACATCTGGAACAGACCTCAGTGACCACTGAGTCCATCATCCTCATTTAATACATGAAGAAACTGAGGCTCAAATAGGTTAAGTGACTTGCTCAAGGATACAAAATCGTAAGCATAAAAAGCAGGATTTGAACTCAGGTTTTCTGGTGCCACAGCTAATGTTCTTTTCATAGTACGATGCTTTTCCTCCAAACATGAATGACTGTTTTATGCAGAATTGACCTAAAGATATGTAGTCCTCCCCACATATTCTTCAAGTATTAAATAATCTCTTTTCTATACCCATGAATAGAAGGAGAAACACTCTGGGTCTGGACTCAAGAAAAACTGAGTTGAAATCCAGACTCAGGCATTTAATAGGTATGTAACCCTGGACAAGTCACTTAACCTCTGTTTGCCTCAGTTTCCTCAACTATAAAATGAGAATAATAATAGCACCTACTTCCCAGGGTTCTGAGGATAAAATGGGGTAATATTTGTAAAGCACTAAGCAGTATCTGGCACATAGTAGGTACTTAATAAATGTTTTCTTCCTTCCTTCTTTTGTTCCTTCCTTCTTTCCTTCCTGTCTCTTTCTTTCTTTTCTTTCCTTCTTTCTTTCTTTTCCTTTCTTTCTTTTCTTCTTTCTGTTCTCTCTTCCTCCTTTCTTCCTCTCTCCCTTCCTCCCTTTTTCTTTCCTCCTTCCTCCCTTGCTTCCTTCCTTCCTTCCTTCCTTCCATCTCTCCTTCTCCCTTTTTTCTTGGGGAGATCAAGACTGGCCTACAGAACTACAGGCAAAAGCAGCTAAAGACAGATGTTCATGTAATAAATTCAGGACTGGAGAGAAGAGGTTCTTGCTTGAAAATGCCATTTCATCCTTGAATGTAATTCATATTTCAATAAATCTGTGTGTCACCTTGAGCACATCGCTTCCCCTCTGTCTGTCTGCCTTTCTCTGTCTTTCTCTCCCTTCTCCCTTCCTTTCTCTCAATTGTTTGTCTATCTCTCTCTGTGTCTTTCAGTCTCTCTGTCTCTGTCTACCTCCCTCCCTCTCCTTCTCCATCTCTTTTGCTCTCTCTCTGTCTGTTTCTCTGCCATGTTTTCCTACCAAATGAGTCTATTGGACTATGTGAGTACTAAATTTCCTTCTAGCTCGCAACATGCTGTGATTGTCTAACCCAGGAAAAATGCTTGCACTGCTTCATGAACTTTTACCCAATTTGAAAAGTGATTTTTTTATTCTGTCTTGCAACTTTTCCATTTTCCCATCTTATTCAGAGGAAGCAGTCTTTTTGTCTTACCATCTCTCACTATCTCCCAACTTTCATAGGAACCATATATCTTTGTTCCATTTTTCTCCCGCACATAAAAGTTGGGTATAAGATGCTAGATTCCTGAAATTGAGAGGGCTTTGTCCAAGTGGGTCAGGTAGTCAGGGCTTGGATTGCCCTGATGCTTAGACAGATACAGTATCAGAAAAATACTAAAGACAGACAAGGAGAAAGAATGGAAGGAGGGAGGAAGGTGTTCTCCAGCCTTGCTTTTCACAGATGACAGCCTCTCAATTCAATGCTGTTTGCAGGCCGGGAAACCACATCCCTCGTTTTTGTTTTCTTCCTGATGGCTATGCTCCATCCCAAGATAATGTGTCCCTCATTCCACGCATAACTTGGACCCTTTGTCCGTATTTGTGTTTGTTCACATTTCCCTCATATGCACTCAGGACATTACTTTTGGAGTGCTGTCCATCACTAGGGGAGCACATGCCACCGATGCTTTCCAGGCAGAGTCACCTGTTTTTCATTATCCAGCCTTCCTGTACTTAACTAATAGCCATGAGTTCTCTGCCCTGGGAATCCAAATCTCTGTATTACCATAAGACAAAAAAGAAAAACAATTCTCCTATCCACTGGCCTGGTGCTCTTGTACAGTGTTATGGTCTCACACTTACCTGTCAGTATAGCATGTCAAGAGGCTAAGATAAAAGTAGTTATATTTCAAGATCTTATCTTCCATCATCAGGCCATGAATTTCAGAGTCATTAGAGAGACTGAGAGGTGACTCTTTCTTCACAGTGAGCCCTAAAGTGACGAGGAGACCATCTGAGAGTTAAGCAGGTGCCTGTCACCTAGCCATCCACAATGACAAAAGTTAAGCAAAACAGGTTACTTTAAAGGGATACAAAGAAAAAAGCATCAATATACAGGAGCGACATAAGGAGACCAAAAGTTCTAAACTAAGAGAGTCAATATTGGAGTAGCCAATAGAGTCCTAGTTTTGGAGGTAGAAAGATCTGGGTTCAAATCTTGGCTCAGATACTTATTAGAGGTCTGACCCTGGGTAAGTCACATAAGCTCCCTGAGACTTAGTTTCCTCATGTATGAAATGGGCATAATAATACTTGCAGTTCCTATCTCACAAGGTTTTTGTGAGGATCAAATGAGATAATGTATGGCCAAGTGGTGTTTAAATGCCAGTTATTATTATTATATAATATAGACAGAAACTATTTCTTAGGAGTGGGTAGGGGGGAGCATTTAAGTACCCACTATGTGCCAGGTACTGTGTTAATCACTTCATAAACATTTTCTCCTTTGATTCTTGCAACAACCCTGGTGGTGGCGGAGGGGAGGGGCTATTTCTATCCTCTTTTTACCCTTGAGGAAATTGAGGCAGACAGATATTAAGTGACTTGTCCCACATCACACAGCTGATAAATGTCTGAGGCAGAACAGTATCTTCCTGACTATAGTCCTGGCACTCAATCCAGTATGCCAGCTAGCATGCTGTGGCATAATGTCATAGGATTAAAAAGGGGGAGCCAGTGAAAGGTTACTGCACTGATGACAAAAGCTCACACTTCTGACATGCTTTAAGGCATATGAAGAATTTGCCTCAAAATTAACCTAGATGATAGATAATCTAAGTATTAAGACTTCTAGTTTGTAGTCAAAGAATCTAGGGCCAGGGGCAGGAAACCTGCAGCCTTGAGGCCACATGTGGCCCTCTGGATCCTCAAATGAGGCCCTTTGACTGAATCCAAACTTTACAGAACTTTGTGTAAATCCAAACTTCAAGTGCCTTCAAAGAGCCACACTTGAGGACCTAGAGGGTCACATGTGGCCTCACGGCCTCAGGTTCCCCACCCCCAAAGGCCCTTGAATTCCCATGCCTTGCCCATAGTCAGATATCTAGAAAGCATCTGACATGAGACTAGAACCTTGATGTGATGACTCTAAGTCCTCCCTGCTATCCCCTATACTGAGCTGCCCCTCAATAAACAGCTATACAATTACAGTAAATGGACTGTGCCACATCAAAGTAAAGTTATCATATAGTGGTCAAACTCACTTCCCTACAGGTCAGATATTGGGATGAACAATCAAGCAATCAATTTTCAGTCACCTAGAAGAACGCAAGGTATTGGTAGCATCCAGGAGAGCCTGGAGAAGAAAAAAAAGTCATGCCAGGGCAATTTCATCTTCTGTGATAGAATTAAAGCTGAGCAGATAAGAAGCAATAGATACAATCAATCTGGATGCCAGTAAGGCTTTTGAAGTTTCCTCCCACGGAGTGTCAACACTAATCAACAGCACACAGTCATATTTTTAAAGTGTAATCTTGCCTGAAGGCAGGGGCCTGGACAAAGAGACCTTTTGAAGTATCTTCCAGCTCTATAATTCTATGAGTTTTATAAGAAATGGATCTGAGTGATGGTTTAAAGCAGAGAATTCCCTGGTTAAATGGGAGGGGGAGGGGGTGTCCCTGCTATTTGAGTAAAATTCTCAATTCTACTTAGAGCCTTTTTCAAAAAGCCAATTCAGAAGGTTTTTATTAAGAAAAATCCTTTTCATTCCACTTTCAGCATTCACATTTGAGGTATTCTATCAATACTGATCAATCAATAAGGATTTAATAAGCATCTCTTCTGTGCCAGGCACTATGATAGATACTAGAGAGTGATACAATCCCTAGCTTCGATGAGCTGACATTCTAATGGA
The DNA here is from genome assembly GCF_011100635.1 of Trichosurus vulpecula. Lineage (NCBI taxonomy): Eukaryota > Metazoa > Chordata > Mammalia > Diprotodontia > Phalangeridae > Trichosurus > Trichosurus vulpecula. Next base: position 390,380,065 of record NC_050573.1, on the reverse strand, counting down.
AAAGACAGTATATATAGAATATAATGTCATCATACACAAGGTAGTTTGGGAGGAAGAACAGGCTTCTTATAGGATGCTCAATATCTACTGAGTCAAGGGTTGGGAAGGCTACACAGAAAAAGAAAATATATATGTGCCTTTCTAAATGGTCTTTTCTGCATTCTTCACTATTAGAAATCATTGTTGGTGGAATTGTGAAATGATCCAACCATTTTGGAGTGCAATCTGGAGTTATGCCCAAAGAGTTATTAAACTGACTATACATTTTCACCTAACAGTGCTACTACTAGGTCTATTTCCAAAGATGATTAGGGGAAAAGAAAAAGAACCTCTATATTCTAAAATATTTATAGCAGCTCTCTTTATGGAGGCAGAGAACTGGAAATTGCAGGGGTGTCCATCAATTGGGGTATAGCAGAAAAAGTTGTGGCATATGATTGTGATGGAATATTACTGTGCTATAAGAAATGATGAGCTTGGTGATCTTAGAAAAATATGGATAGACTTGTGAGTGAAAGGAGCAAAACCAAGAGAATGTTGTATACAGTAATAGCAATATTGTTGTAAGAACAACTTTTTTTACATTTTTTTTAAAATTTATTTAATATTTTTAGTTTTCAGCATTGATTTCCACAAGATTTTGAATTACAAATTTTCTCCCCATTTCTACCCCCCCCACTCCAAGATGGCATATATTCTGGTTGATCCATTCCACAATCAGCCCTTCCTTCTGTCACCCCACTGCCCCCATCCCCTTTTCCTTTACTTTCTTGTAGGGAAAGTTAGATTTCTATGCCTCATTTCCTGTATATCTTATTTCCCAGTTGCATGAAAAAACAACTTTTTTTGAGCATCTGCTTTTAAAACTTTGAGTTCCAAATTCTTTCCCCTCTTCCCTCCCCACGCACCCTCCCTAAGAAGGCAAGCAATTCAACATAGGTCACACATGTATCATTATGCAAAACACTCCCATAAATAGTCATATTGTGAAAGACTAACTATATTTCCTTCCCTCCTAACCAGTCCCCCTTTATTCAATTTTCTCCCTTGACCTTTTTGAAAGTGTTTGCTTTTGATTACCTCCTCCCCCTATCTGCCCTCCTTTCTCTCATCCCCTGTTTTTTATCCCCTTCCTCCTTCTTTCCTGTGTGGTAAGATACCCAGTTGAGTGTGTATGTTATTCCCTCCTCAAGTCAAATTCGATGAGAGTAAGATTCACTCATTTCCCCTCACCTACCCGCTCTTCCCTTCCAACAAACTGCTTTTTCTTGACACTTTTATGTGAGATAATTTACCCCATTCTATCTCTCCCTTTCTCCGTCTCTCAATATATTTCCTCTCTCATCCCTTAATTTGATTTTTTTTAGATATCATCCCATCATATTCAACTTATCCTGTGCCCTCTCTCTGTCTCTCTCTGTCTCTCTCTCTGTCTCTCTCTCTGTCTCTCTGTCTCTGTCTCTCTCTCTCTCTGTCTCTCTCTCTCTCTCTCTCTCTCTCTCTCTCTCTCTCTCTATATATATATATATATATATATATATATATATATATATATATATGTATATGTATATTGCCTTCAACTGCCCTAATACTTAGGTCTCATGAATTACACACATCATCTTTCCATGTAGGAATGTAAACAAAACAGTTCAACTTTAGTAAGTCCCTTATTATTTCTCTTTCTTGTTTTTCTTTTCATGCTTCTCTTGATTCTTGTGTTTGAAAATCAAATTTTCTATTCAGCTCTGGTCTTTTCACTGAGAAATCTTGAAGGTCCTTTATTTTATTGAAAGTCTATATTTTGCCTTGGAGCATTATACTCAGTTTTGCTGGGTAGATGATTCTTGGTTTTAATCCTAGCTCCTTTGACCTCTGGAATATCATATTCCAAGCCCTTCGATCCCTTAATGTAGAAGCTGCTAGATCTTGGATTATTCTGATTGTGTTTCTACAATACTTAAATTATTTCTTTGTGGCTGCTTGCAATATTTTCTCCTCAACCTGGGAACTGTGAAATTTGGCTACAATATTCCTAGCAGTTTTCTTTTTGGGATCTTTTTCAGAAGGTGATCTGTGGATTCTTTCAATTTCTATTTTGCCCTGTGGCTCTAGAATATCAGGGCAGTTCTCCTTGACAATTTCTTGAAAGATGATATCTAGGCTCTTTTTTGGATCATAGCTTTCAGGTAGTCTAATAATTTTTAAATTATCTCTCCTGGATCTATTTTCCAGGTCAGTGGTTTTTCCAATGAGATATTTCACCTTGTCTTCCATTTTTTCATTCCTTTGGTTCTGTTTTATAATATCTTGATTTCTCATAAAGTCACTAGCTTCCACTTGGTCCAATCTAATTTCTAAAGTAGTACTTTCTTCAGTGGTCTTTTGGCCCTTCTTTTCCATTTGGCTAATTCTGCCTTTCAAGGCACTCTTCTCCTCTTTGGCTTTTTGGAGCTCTTTTGCCATTTGAGTTAGTCTGTTTTTTAAGGTGTTATTTTCTTCAGTATTTTTGGGTCTCCTTTAGCAAGTCATTGACTTGTTTTTCATGGTTTTCTTTCATCACTCTCATTTCTCTTCCCAATTTTTCCTCTACTTCTCTTACGTGCTTTTCCAAATCCTTTTTGAGCTCTTCCATAGCCTGAGCCCAATTCATATTTTTCTTGGAGGCTTTTGATGTAGGCTCTTTGGCTTTGTTGACTTCTTCTGGCTGTATGTTTTGGTCTTCTTTGTCACCAAAAACGATTCCAAAGTCTGAGTCTGAATGTGAGACTGTTTTCACTGCCTGTTCATGTTCCCAGCTAACTACTTGACCCTTGAGCTTTTTGTCAGGGTACGACTGCTTGTAGAGTAGAGAGTACTTTGTCCCAAGCTTGAGGGGCTGTGCTGCTATTTTCAGGGCTGCTTCTACACAGCAAGCTCTGTGACACCAGCGCTCCTTCTCCCCCAAGAACCGCCAACCAGGATTGTGGCCCAGATCCAGGCAGGGCAAAGCAGGCTTTGCTCTCCCCCTCTAATCTGCCACTTAATTCCTCCTCTCAGGTGGGCCTGGGGCCAGAAGCAACTGTCTCTGTGGCTCTGGAAGCAGCCTCAGAACTGTACCACCTCCACCGGCCCCAAGGCTGTGGCTGACTGTGAACTCCTTTTACTCTGTCCCAGCAGCTTTTCCCACTAATCTTTTCTGTTGTCTTTGATGTTTGTGGGTTGAGAAGTCTGGTAACTGCCACAGCTCACTGATTCAGGGCACTACGCCTGTTCTGCCTGGCTCCAAGTGCAAGTCCAAGTTGGTCCTGGTGCAGCCCATGCTGGGCTCTGCTCTGCTCCACTCCCAGCTCCCTGTGATAGACCCTTCCCAGAGACCATTCAGGCTGTCCTGGGCTGTGGCCCTGCTTCCCTTTGCTATTTTGCGGGTTCTGCAGCTCTAGAATTTGTTCAGAGCCATTTTTATGGGTGTTTGGAGGGACCTGGGTGAAAGCTTAAGCAAGTCCCTGCTTTCCTGCCACCCTCTTGGCTCTACTCCCCGTAAGAATAACTTTTAACAAAGTCATTTTGTAAATACCCAAATCAATCATAAAGGACAAATGAAAGAAGATGTTATCTGTATCCAGAGAAAGAACTGATAATTAGAAGTATATATAGAATTATTTTTCATACATACATACATACACATATACACATAGTTGTGCCTAATGGTAACCATCTCCAGGGTAGAGTGGAAAGGGAAGAAAAAAAAAGGAAAAAAAAATAAATTTACATGATAACTTTAATATATATTTCAAAGGAATAACAAGTTGTACACAATAAGTTTTCAGTGTCATGTGCAGTCATTTTTAATTATACTGTGTTATGGAAATGCTTGCTTTATTCAATAAATTTAAAACAAAATAAATAATTTTTAAAAATACAAAAAGGAAGCAATCTTAGGATGCCAGTATGATAGCGTAGAGGTTACAGAACACAGTCACTTTTATTCCATTCTCTACCTTAATCTCTTTCACACACTATGATCCAGCCACATTGTTTTATTTACACTTAACCTAACAGACCGCTTTATCTCCCATGCCTGTACTTCTGTACTTGCTGTACCTCATACCTGGAATGCTCTGCCCTATACCTTCAGTTAATAGTTTCCATAGTTTCCTTCAAGTCTTAACTCAAATAAAGAAGACAGAGACAAGAGGGCAGAATAGCTAGAAAAAGCAAAACTGAGTGCCCCATCTCAACACACAACTCCTCCTAACAAATTTATAGAACACATGAAACCAAGTCCTAATTGGAAAATCCAAAATAAAAATCACAGTTAAACATTTTTTCAGCTAAGGTCTACAAAGGAGTGAGAGTTCTGCACATTCTGGGAATGGAGTCTAAGCAGAAAGACAAAACATTCCAGTGCCAGGAAAGTGTGTACCACGAAAAGAAGGGGTCATCAGTAGGGCTCAAAAGAAACTAAATTTGTGAAGGGTCCAGGAATAGGTGCCAACTCAAAGCTCTGTTGCTCATTACCAAGATCTGCACTGACTGATGAGGGGACTTACACCTGGAAAGGGGAGAAGAGTAAGGATATTGTCCAGGGGAAGAATTGGTTGTAACCACTAGGCTGAGTACTGACCAAGGTCCAAGTTCAGAATCAAGTAGCAGCTGTGGGGCTCATACCCCAAAAATAAGTCAGAGTCTCAGTTCTGGCACTCAACCCAATCTGAGAACTTCAGCAGAGTAACCAAGGCAGTAACCCTACATTAAAGCAGAATCTGTGGTTCTCTTACTCTGAACTGGCAGAGCTTTCCAGCTGGCTGATGGTGGCTGAATCCACAAGTCTACTAGAACAACCAGAGGCAAGCCTTTTTGCTCAGCCCCAAACCCAGGTCATGAAATTGCAGAACTCAGACAAGAAGGACAGAAATCAGATTTTGCCATGTATCAGGCCACTTGAGAGGCAAGGAAAACTTGTAGGTCTCCATCCTGAGCTATCCCAGAGATTCTAAATTAACACAACACTCTTTACCCCCAAGAAAGTAGCACCAAGACCAACTTAGTCATTCCCTTCAGAAGTGTGCAAAGTCTCTAGCTAAGATAACGATTTATGTCAGGAAATAGGTTGGAAAAAATTAATAAATAAAGAGAATCCCACAAAGAAAAGCCATTATGGTAACAAAGATGCCCATGATACAAACCAGAAGCTGAGAATCACTCCAACATTTCTACAAGCAAAAGTCACTAATAAAAACATGGCTTGGACACAAAGTCAACTAGAATTCCTGGAAAAGATAAGCCACATGTCTTTTTAAAAAAGAGTTAAAGTAATGTTTTTATAAATAAAATGAGAGCTCCAAAAGATAACATGGAAAATAAAGTTCTACTAAGGAAAGAATTGTGAAAGGAATTATCAGCTTGAGAGAAGAGGTACAAAATCTTGCTCAAGTAGCAAACTTCTTGAAAATTAGAATGAACCAAATGTAACCCAATGACTCCATGATACAACAAGAAATATTAAAAACAAAATCAAAGGAATGAAAAAATAGAAAAAGTAAGACCTCTCATAGTAAAAATAACTGACCTAGAAAACAGAGGAGAGATCATTTAAGAATCATTGGAATACATGAAATGCATGACCAAAAAAATTGTCTATGCTCATATTTCAAGAAATTCTAAAACTCCTTATATATCTTAGAATTAGAGGGCAAAAAAATGGGAAGAATACATCAGGCACTTCCTTATTCCCTCCCCTCCCCTCCTGTCTCTTCCCCTCCCCTCCTCTCCCCTCTGCTCCGGTTCCCTCCCCTTCCCTTCCGTTCCCTTTTATGGGAAGTTTGTTTTGAATAATTATACATATTTGTACTGAGTCCCTTTGGGTGGAGTATGGGAGAAAAAGGATGGAGAGAATTTGAGACTGAAAATAAAATTGAATTAAAAAATATATTTGAGAAGCAGAAAACACTTTTTATGCTAGAAGTCTTAAATTATTTCTCTAATGCAATGCAACCCACTCTCTTGCTCCCAGATAGCTGTTCAAATGCAAAGCTAGATTATGATATATGTTCTGATAAATAAACATAATGGACTGTTCATAAAACTATTTTCATAATCTGGGAAATTCTCTATTAGTTTTTCTTGTGTAGATCACTAGAGTATGACAAAATTGAAGGTTAAACAGCTGATCAGTAGTTATGCATTTATTTTAAAAAATTATACACATAGACATTTTTGCTATAAAAGAAACAAAATAACAAAAAAGAAATTACAGGTAAAGGTAGCTTGTAGCTTCTCCTTGGAGAGGTGAATAAAGGAGTTGATGAATTTGGTTTCAATATGTGCCCAATGACAAGAAACATATTTTCATAAGACACCTGCTCATCTCATTTCTCTGTGCTCATGCTGAGAGCAAACAAACAGACCACCATGAAGATAATTGTAGCATATATTTCATTGAATGAAGATATACAGAAATTCTACGAAAAATTTGAAAAAATTCTCTAAGTTAAGCTAACTCCCTTTATAGCTTATATTTCTGTAACCCACGTAAGCTTTGATGATTGTTGTCCCAATTCCCACTCCCATGGATAAGATGGGGTCCCAGAGCTTGGCTACCTAAATTTCCTTCTCATGATTCTAGGGATCCTAAATGCTTACTGGTGATTGAGCTCACACCTGTGTTTTATCTCCCAAGAATAATAGTTGCTAATCAATTTAGTCAGCTGTGCTTAGGTGGCATTTAGAAAGTGATGTTTATTAAGGTGATACAACAAGAAGAGTTACAAGGGATACAAAACATTTGCAGCACCCCTCCCACAAGTACATATAGAGTCCAGGGGAAAGTGGGAACAAATTAAGAGAACATATGTGGCCAAGGGGTAACTCACAGCTCCTGCTTGCTGAAAGTCCTTCTTTCCCCATTTACTCAAGGAATTCCCCTTTAAACACGGGAAATCTGTGGTCATCGCTCCTTGAATTTAGATAAAGACTCTGACTCTTAACTCTGACTCCAGGGACATTGTTAGGGCACTTACAGAAACATGGGAAGTTTAAACTCTTCTGAAATCCACAAGTTCCTCCTCTGGCCAAAGGGGGGTAGGGCGAGGGAAGACACAGCCAAGTTTTTTGTTTTGTTTTGCTTTGTTTTTTCTCTGCCAAGGGAAAAGAGAAAGTTTATTCGGGATTCACCATAATGGGTTGTCTTAAGAAATCCCACCCTTTGTGACACCTGTTTCCACAAGCGGGCCAGATTCAATCTACTGAGCTAGATTGAACCTGAGCACCTTCATGGAGGCAAGATGGAGATTATATACACAAAGACTGCAGGAGGGATTAAGGGGTGGTCTGGGGTGACTAGAGGAGGGGTTCAGGGAGGGTCTTAAGGAGGAGGAGTCTAAGGAGGGCCAGATGAGGTCAGATTCCAAGAACCAAGAGAATGGAATTAAGGGTTGGAAGTACCTGAAGGCATGGATACTGATAATATCAAGGTTGGGAAGTAACTGAAGGCATGCCTATCTACAGTAACAATAGAGGGCAAGGTTTAGGTAGAGATTTGGGCCTAATGATAATGTGAGGCTATAGTCTCCGGGGAAGGCCAGATCTAGTTGGAAGATGCAAGGACAGTTCAAGGGGGCTCCCAGAGACTGTATTCCAGATTCAAGGGGGTTCCCAGAGACTGTGCCCTCATCATTCCCCCCTCAAACAAATAGGACCCAAATTCTTTTGGGCTCAGGGATGAAGGTCTCAGCTTCTGAAACTGCTTCCTGCTGGCAAGAGGTGTAGAGCTATCCCTGCCTCGATGGGTCCAGTTCAAGGGGTACATGGTCTGAGCGGTCATCTGGAAGTTGATGGCTTGGAGCCTGGAGGACACAAACCTGGCAAGGAGGTTAAGCAAACAACAAAACAGACAGTGCAGGAGTACAGAGAAAGGACAATATCCCTGGTGGGAATTAAAGATGACTATTTCATACCTAGTTCCCCTAATCACTTGTTCTGTGTACCACACTGCTTCGGATTTCAGGAGTGTGTAGCACATCCAAATTAGGTTGGGGGTGTCTAAGAGCAAGTCTTGATATTTGGTGAGCTTGTGGTTAGCTAGCCACTGGTGACCCTCTGCTTCTAGGATGCTCTGGGGAGTCAGAGCTTCTAGGAGCTGGTCTGCTAGAGGTTTAGAAGCTTCCTCAATTAGAGTGGCTATAGCAGGCAGAGAATCTAATTGTTTTGAAAGACAGGCAACTGGCCTGGGGTCAGGTCCTAAGGACTGGGTTAGCATCCCTAAAGCCTGACCTCTCCTTTCATCAACATACCAAGTGAAAGGTTTTTCTAGATTAGGTAAAGCTAATGCTGGAGTGGTGTTGAGTTTAGTTTTGAAAGTCCCAAAAGCTTGTGCTGGGTAGGGGCCCCACTCTAGAGGGAGTGAGTCAGGGCCTTGAGTGGCAATTAATGGTTGCAGTCCCTCCCAAGCCTTGGGCTTAATTGGATATTGAAGGCTATGGAGGGGAACTATGGCTGGGGTGGCAGAAGTAGCTTGCCCAGGAATTCCCTGATCCCAAACAATTGGCTCAGCCCTCTCCCACAACTCTGGGGGAACATGGGGAGGTCTGGTAAACAGAGGGAAAAGGGAGTTATGAGGTTTAGATAGAGAAAATTGGCTTCCCAATTTCACCATCAGGTCCCTTCCCAGCAAGGGGACAGGGCAAGAGAAGGAGTGTTCAAACAACAGATCCTTGATGCCCATGACCCGATGGGTCGAGGGGCATGTGGGGCCAGAGCAATTAGTTAAAACAAGAGAACGTAGGTGTGATAAAGTGGGTAACCTTACCTTCAGCCTCGATTTTGCCCAGGACTCCGCAAGAGAGGTGGACAAAGTGGGAGCACTGCCAAGCCCCAGGCTTTCCCCTCCTTCTGAGTCTTGAAAAGACTGGAGGAGAGGGTACTGTGAGGAGGCTCTACCACTTTTCCAACCTCGGGGATAATCCTTCCTCCAATGTCCCTCCTGGTTACATGCTGGACATGGTCCTGGAGGCATGGATCCTGGGGGCTTCCTCCAGGGGGGCACCCTAGAGGGGAACTCCTTGGACCAGTGACCCTTCTTGTGGCATCGAAAGCAGGTTTCTTCACTGCCCAAGCCAATGGGCTTCCAAGGGGGCTCCCTGGAGGGGCGCTCCTTGGGTCTTTTCCTGGCCGTGGCAGCAGCCAAGAATTGAGCATGCTCTCTGTCTCTAGCTTTTTCCCTGCATTTTCTTTCCTCTGCTGCAACCGGGTCTCTATTGTTATGCACTCCAAAGGCCAAGTGCAGTAACTGGGCCTGAGGTGTTTGGGGTCCCATTGCCAATTTCTGCAGTTTCCTCCTAATATCTGGGGCAGACTGATTAATGAAATACATGTTAAGTATTGCTGCCCCTTCAATAGAATCAGGATCCAAATTTGTATACTTCTTAATAACTTCTACTAGCCGGGCTTGGAAAAGAGCAGAGATTTCCTTTTCTTTCTGAGTAACTTCCCTATTTTTTTGAAAATTTATTTGCTTTTGAAATGCAGTTCTTAGGCCTTCTAACAGGCGAATTATCATATGGTCTCTCTTTTCTCTATCCTCACTCCTTTGATAATTCCATCCTGGGTCACTAGTGGGAACAGCAGCTGTTCCTGGGGGGTATTTTATGGGGTTATTGCTAGCCAAACTGTCCCAAAATTTTTGAGTGCGTTCCCAGATTCTCCTCTTCTCCTCAGTGGTACAACAGGTAGAGAAAAGGATATGCAAATCACACCAAGAAAGTTTAAATTGTAGGGACAGATCCCTAAAACCCTCAGTAAACTTAGTGGGATCTTCTGAGTATCTCCCCAGTTTTTCTTTGATTTGGATGAGATCTGAAATGGAGAATGGAACATGCACTCTCCTTGTCCCAGCAGGGGAGGCAGGCATTTCCCTCAGGGGAAAAAGCCTTGAAGGCGCTGTGGGACCTGGAGCTTGGAGAGGGATATAGGAAGTCCTGCTTCTGGTGAGGGAGGGGCTGGGAGCTGCCAGCTGACCTAGATTAGACTGCAAGGCCAGGGCATCTGCCTGGCAAGGGAGATCAACTAGTACCTGAGGAGGGGTAGGGGTCAGAGAGGGAGATACCAAAGAGACCTGAGTGGGAGCCACCTCAGAGAGAGGGGCCAGGGGAGGAGGTACTGCCATGCGGGCAGGGCCCGAGGCCGGAACCTGAGTAGGGGTTGCCTCGGGGATGGGGCCCATAGTGGTAGATACTGCAGGGTCTGAAAAAGGGGCAGGCCATGAGGCCAGAACCTGAGTAGGGGTCCCTTCAGGGGAAGGGGCCACAGAGGGAGGCACCTCAACAAGACCCTTGGCTGGGACCTGAGCAGGGGTCGCCGAGGGGGTTGGGGCCATGGGAGGAGATGCAGGGTAGGAGACTTGGACCGTGAAGGAGGCAGGAAAAGAAGAGGGTTGCACTACAGGAAACCAAGAGAAAGAGGAGATGGCCACGGAAGGAGGAGCACAGGAAACAAGGGTGCTCCGGGGAGGTTGGGGAGCAGGAGGAGGGCCTGGGGCTGAAGTCCTGGGGGCCATAAAAAGGGGGCTATCCAAAATGTCCTGTTGACCCCCATTGCCCCTTTGTGGGGGGTCTCTAGCTATGAGCATCTTACAATCTTTTCTGAGAACGGGGTTCCGAGAGAGCTCCATGAAGGTCATTATGTAAGGAATTTCTGTCCACTTTCTTTCTCGCTGACAATATGATTTTAATTGTAAAAGAGTATTATGTTGTAAAGTCCCAAAAATAGGCCACTCTTCATGGCCTTCTAGGCGATATTGTGGCCAAGAAATATTGCCAAGGTATACCAGCTTTTTCCTTTTAAGTTCTTTAGAGAACTTAAATTTTTTCCAATTTTGTAAAAGACAGCCCAAGGGTGAATTTTTGGGGATTGAGAAGAATTGACCCATTGTGAGCCCAGGGGGCTGGAAGTCCCTTCCTCTGCAAGGAGGATCTGGGAGTAAGCCTCAAAAAGGAACAAAGCAAGACAGGAAAAAACAAACACAAAAAGGTACCTGAGATTTTCCCATTCCCTAGCGCTGAGAGAATTGGGAAAATTGGGGGTGCACTTCCGGATAGGGCGTCCATCCTTGTCCTCTATGCTTCAGAAGGTGTGCCCAGGTCCATAGCCTTGAACATAAACCACTGGACCAAGAACCTGAGAGCATCAGGCTGAGTCCGAGACAGTGAGCAGCTGTCTGACCTACTGGGGACCTGGGGAGTCAGGCCCAAAAACACCTCCAAAATGCTTGGAGAGTGAGAAGGGGTTTGGGATAGGGAGAGGTTTACCTTCCAGTCTTGGCTGGAGAAGAACTTGAGATGAGCAGTACTCCCAGTGCCAGGGAACCAAAAATGAAGAGCTTTTTGGTAAAAAAAAATGATGATTGTTAGTGGAACCATATGTTTCTAAGGGTGCTTGAGACCCCAAAATACTGACACGCCGGGTCCTGCCGAAAGAATTCGACTCAAGCCTTCTCAGCCAAGGGAAAAGACATAGTTTATTAGGGATTCACCATAATGTGTTGTCTTAAGAAATCCCACCCTTCGTGACGCATGTTTCCACAAGTGGGCCGGATTCAATCTACTGAGCTAGATTGAACCTGAGCTGACACAGCCAAGTTTAAAGCCAGAGATGAGGCTTTTCCTTCTCCTCCAGTGGTCCTCCTCAGGGATGTGTTGGAAAACCACAGTTACTCCAAAGTCTATTCTCCGTTCTCAACTCTTTTGATAATTTACAGGTGATCCCTGAGTGTGGCCAACTTTCTTCAGCCTTGTTCAATGTGGTCCCATTGTAAAGATATTTTTAGCACTTAGTATACGGCCCATGATCTAAAAATAATATTATAAGCATTTATATAGCGCTTAGTATGTGCCAAGTACTGTGCTAAGTACTTTATAGTTATTATCTCACTTGATTCTAATGGTAACCCTAGGAGGTAGGTGCTATTCTTATCCTCATTTTACAAATTAGGAAACTGAGGCAAAAAAGAAGTTAAGTGACAACCAGGGTCACATAGCTAGGAATTATTTGAGGCTTCATGTGAACTCATGTCTTCCAGACTCTATGCCCAGTGCTCTGTCCACTGAACCATCTAGCTTCCTCAGATGATTGATTGAGTTATACTTTCATCTAGTTAATGTATTAAGGCTAAAATTTGGTGGGATAGTTTCAATACAACCTTTAAACTGGGTTTTAATATACAGTTGGGTTTGGGAGAGGATGGTCAAAACCATCAGAAAATATGGTCCAGGGGGCAGCTAGGTGGCACAGTGAGTAGAGTACCGGCCCTGGAGTCAGGAGGACCTGAGTTCAAATCTGGCCTCAGTCACTTGCCACACTTACTAGCTGTGTGACCCTGGGCAAGTCACTTAACCCCAATTGCCCTGCCTTCCCCTCTCCAAAAAGGAAAAAAAAAGAAAATATGGTCCAGAATCAACAAGAGAAAGAGGACACTGGCTCCTAGGCTACTCAAAAGATTCATACCTTCATGATATGAAAACTTACTTCAAGAGGAAAATCAGAACCAAAAAAATGAAATGGATCATATTCATAGGCAACATATAAGTGAAGCATATAAGATCATAGATCTATAACCAGAAGAGACCCTAAAGTCACCCGATCCTATTCCATGATTTTGTAGATGAGGAAACTGAGGCCCAGGGAGATTAAATGACTTTTCTGACTACAGTCAAACAGGTAGTAAATAGCAAAGCCAAATGTGAGACTCTCAAGTTCTGGTCTCCCCAAGTTTGAATCCCACAGTGCCTCCTGGTTACCAGTACAGGAGTGCTTTCTGAATCAGCAATCCATGTGCAGTCAGATCATTGACTGCTGAGAGCAAAGGTTAGAATCAATAGCAAATTAGGAGAAAGGAGAAAGAAGAGACTCTGTGTGTGATTACAGGAGCTCCAACCTGACCTCTTTAAACTTGCTGTTGATCCTGAAAAGTAATAGATACACAAAGTAAAGATCTGTTCATGAGGGTAGACAGGAAGGTCTCTTTGAATTAGTTCATTAAGATAGTGACTATTTTAGAGGAATTCTTCTTTTTATACTTTCAAGCACCCAATGTATTTGGAACTTGCCTAACCAGTTGCTTAATAAGTCTTTCTTTAATGGTGGAAGGCAAACATCAGAAGCAAAGCTTTCCTCTGCTTATGTGTCAAGTAATAATGAGAACTCATAGTTATACAAGACTTTAAAGTAGGCAAAGTGTCTTATTTACAACCCAATATGGAAGGTGTTATAAGTGTGATTATTTTCATTTGGTACATAGGGAAACTGAGGCTGTCTGTGTCAAATCCTTCCCCATAATCACAAATCTGGTAAATATTTAAGGTAGGATTTGAGCCCAAGTCTTCTAATGAAGCTCTCTTCCCACCATCATCCTTCTCCTTAAGAACTTTTTTCATAGCAGTACAGGGGGAGGAAATAGGATGGAGAGAAAGACATAGATAGTGATCATAACTGTGAACGTGAATGGGATGAATTCTCCCATAAAATGGAGGCAGATAGCAGAATGGATTAAAAACCATAATCCTACAATATGTTGTTTACAAGAAGCACATTTGAATACACATAGGGTAAAGGTAAAAGGCTAGAGTAGAATATATTATGCTTCAGCTAAAGTAGAAAAAACAGGGGTAGCAATCCTAATCTCAGACAAAGCAAAAGCCAAGATAGATCTAACTAAAAGAGATGAGGAAGGAAACTATGTCCTGCTAAAAGGCACCATAGACAATGAAGTAATATCATTACTAGTCATATATACACAAAGTGATATAGCATCCAGATCCTTAGAGGAGAAGTTAAGGGGGTTACAGGAAGAAATAGATGGCAAAACTATACTAGTGAGAGACCTCAACCTCTCCCTCTCTGAACTTGATAATCTAACCTCAAAATAAACAAGAAAGCAGTTAAGGAGGTGAATAGAATTTTAGAGAAGGTAGATATGATAGACTTTTGGAGAAAATTGAATGGGGATAGAAAGGAATATGCCTTCTTCTCAGTGGTACATGGCACATACACAAAAATTGACCATGTACTAAGGCATAAAACCTTCACAATCCAGTGAAGAAAGGCAGAAATAGTCAATGCATCTTTTTCAGATCATAATGCAATAAAAATCATATGTAATGAAAGGACATGGATAGGTAGACTAAAAAGTAATTGGACACTAAATAATCTAATCCTAATAATGTCCTTAGTGAAATGGATGGATTCTTACAAAAATATAAATTGCCCAAGTTAACAAAAGAGGAAGTAAAATTCCTAAATAACCCCATCTCAGAAAAAGTAATTGAACAAGCCATCAACGAACTCCCTAGGAAAAAATCTCCATGGCCAGATGGATTTACAAGCAAATTCTATGAAACATTTAAGAATAATTAATTTCAATACTATATAGACTATTTGGGAATATTGGTGATGAAGGAGTCCTACCAAATTTGTTTTATGACACAAATATGATACTGATACCTAAACCAAGAAGAGCCAAAACAGAAAAAAAAATTATAGACCAATTTTCCTAATGAATACAGATGCAAAAATTTTAAGTAAAAAAATAGCAAAAAAATTACAGCAACCTATCACAAGAATAATACACTTCGATTAGGTAGGATTTATATTGGAAATGCAAGGCTGGTTCAATATCAGGAAAACTATCAGCATAATTGATCACATCAACAACAAAATTCACTTGATCAATCTGAACTTTTAGGAACTCTTTTCCTAAATTAGATTTTCCTTTTTTTCTTAATTAAGAATCAGCACAGCTGTAGACAGTGACTTTTTAACAATGGTCACAATCTGCAGCCCATGGGATAAAAGATGCTGACATTAATATTATGGTATGCCAGCTATTTCATCCATTCCAACTATGATACAGGGGTGGTGTATGTGGGGCCTTCCACTTGTACCTTATGGAAAAGGTTGCAGGTTGACCCTTTCCATGGGATAACAGAACAGTTTCTGTTTTCTGGCTGCTACCCTCTTCTTAGTAACTACCTTAAAAGGCTCTCAGACTGGACATAAGCCTTCCCTTTGTACTGAGACCTTCAGGGACTGAAATCAAAAGATTTTAGAGCTGGAAGAGACATCAGAGGTAGCTTAATGCCCATGTATATTCCTTGTCTTCATCTTTCTAAGTCCTTTGAAATTCAAGAGAGTATGTTGTTGCAACAATTCAGCTAGCAGCTGCTGCGGGGGTGAAAGACTAACACAAGCCCAACAACAAGAATGCTGCCAGCACTGGTTCTTTTGATCTAATTTACTAAGGAAAGCAACATTAAGGGGTTAACAATCTTATTTCAATCCAACATACAAATATCATTCACTTAGTTCAGAGGAAAAAGCCAGCACCCTGAACTTCAGAGCAAATACAAACAAATTACAAACATACATTATAAACAGACCAAATACAATTCATAGTTACCAAGAAACCATCAACATCTGGGTTGACGAACTGGGAGGCTCTTACAGTGGCTGCCCAGAGTCCCACGCCAATACTCCTCCAGGAGTGAGAGCCTCAAGCAAATAACTCTGTTCTCTCTTTTTATATAGTTTTTTCAGATGTCATCAAATGTCATCTGAGTGACCAGAACTTAGGCTTCTACTATTGGCTCTGGTCTTATCAACTCCCCTTTGGGCCCTGGGGGTATTCCTGCCTCTCTCAAACTAGTGAACTAGTTTGCTAAGCAGCCTGGGGTTTTACACCTAGTAGTAAAAGGGTGTGGGCTTGGGGTTTAGCACCTAGTAAGACTCAATCAAAGAGACTTAATTAATTTATCATTCTAAAATAGTAAAAAAAGTCCCACCTTAGTTACCAATGCACTTGTCAATCAGTCAACTAAAACGCCTTTATTAATTATTTACTATGTGCTAAGTGGACAGCTACATATAGATGGATAGAGCACTGGCTGTGGAGTCAGGAGGACCTGAGTTCAAATCTGACCTCAGACAATTACTACTTTTGTGACCCCAGGCAATTCACTTAACCCTGTTGCCCTCAGTTTCCTCATCTGTAAAATGAGCTGGAGAAAGAAATGGCAAACCACCCCAGTATCTTTGCCAAGAAAACCCCAAGTGGGGTCAGAGAGAGTCGATCACAACTGAAATGACTCAACAACAACGTACCAGGCACATAAGAATTCATGGAGTTCACATTCTAATGGAAGTTAGAACCTATATTTAACTAGGTCCATAAGGATTTATATATACCAGCTGGGAGGTAATCTCAGAAGGAAAAACACTAGGAATGGAGGGGACCAGGAAAAGTCTCCTGCAGAACAGCTAAGACAATTCTGCACCTCTGTACCTCTGGGACTGGAATGCCCAGTGACATCTGATTTCACAATCTATGTTGGATAAAGTAATCAAATCGCTGTATAGCTCGATGCAATGCAGTTGCAGCCTTGTATTTTTAAATGATTTCTGAGTTAAATTAATGTCCTTTGGTCTTTCTCTTCTCTGGGTTCCTTTAGAGCCAAATAAAGAATGAAAACAGAGACCACACTTTCTACTTCTTTCTGATGGGGGGGGAGGTGCTTGTGTTGTAAATAGTATACTGGACTAGGTGTCAGGGAAACGGTTTTGAATTCCACATCAAAATTCTCCATGCCTTAGTTTTTTTCATCTGAAAAATGGGAACCATAGGACCATCAATTTAGAGCTGGAAGGCAAATTAGAGTTCATCTAGTCCAGTTCCCTCATTTTGTAAAGCTGGAAACTGAGGTCCAGAGACTTTAGTGACTTCCCAAGGTCACAGAAGTAGTAAGTGATGAAGTTGCAATTTGAGCCTCTCATTTAAAATATCATTGCGTCGTTCAACATTATCACATAAAATCATACTACCTTCAGTATGTACTAAACTGGTTTGTTTTGAGGAAAGTGCTTTGCAAACTTTTGAATGCTACATAAACATGAGTTATTTTGTTTCTTCTATGTCACTCACAGCCTATAATGAAGTGAATGTTATGCACAATATAATCATAGATTTGATGAGATAGCAATATTTTGAATTCTGATATCTTCTTCACAGATATGCAAGTAGCTAGGAGTTAGGGGTCCTAGAGCAGAGGTGTTAGACTGGAGGCCTGCAAAACTCCCAACTGAACTAGATTAAAATGTAATTGGGAAATGTTTAACAAAGTAAATAAAAATATAGTACAATATAGATAATATTAATTTGTCATTTTCTTAGTCAATATGTAGCCCATAGGGGTCCATTTCTATTTGACGCTACTGGACTAGAGCACTGGACTTGTAGTGAGGAGGACCTGAGCTTGAATTTGACCTGAGGCAATTACTAATTGTGTGACCTTGGGCAAGTTACTTTATCTCTCAGCCTCAGTTTTCTCATCTAGAAAATGAGTGTAATAAAAGAATCTACTTTGCAAGATTATTGTGAGACACAACAGAGATAACATATCTAAAGTCCCTTACAAAAACTTATAGTGCTATATAAACACTTATCTTGATTATAATTATTACACAGCCATGGTATTCATCATTGTTCAGCTGTCCATTTTGAAATTTGCCATCTGGGGGCAGCTAGGTGGTGCAGTGCCCTGGAGTCAGGAGGACCTGAGTTCAAATCTGGCCTCAGACACTTGCCATACTTACTAGCTCAGTGACTTTGGGCAAGTCACTTAAGCCCAATTGCCCTGCCTTCCCCCCTCCAAAAAAAAGAAAGAAATTTGTCATCTGAAAGATAGCTTGACCAGGCTTCCCACACAGGAAGTTAACTAACTATGCCCTCCCTGCTCTCTTGGATATGAAAGTCATCTCCTCACAGAAAAATGTGAATATCTCCTCTGTTACCCACAGCAAGATGACTTTTGTTAGCCATATTTGGTGCAAATGCTAGTGTAATTTCCTAGAGAAATACTGCTTTAAAATTTTTTTAAGGTTTTAAATTTTTTTTAATTTTTTAAAATTTTTAAATTAAAGTTTTTGCATGTGTGAGAGACTGCATGTCTTTAAGTGGACCTTGCTGGAGAGCTCCTTGGTTTCTGAGAATCATTCCTCCTATCTCCCAAGTCCTCTGAAAAGGACAACCTGGGGTGATAAAACAAGGGAGAGAGTACTCTTTTATTTGTATCCAAGAACTTTTGCTGTAATCAGTTCCACCATATAGGATTTCACACATACTACTCGTTAAAGTAAAGCCTATTTTTCAAGCTAAAGAAAAAAGAAATTTGTCATCTGTCTGTCAGAGTCTGATTGAATCCTTGGCTCTAACTCCTGAAGGATGCTTTTATTTGTTCATTCATTCTTCTCATGTAGCCTTAGTCTCATAACACATGGTGGACCTGATCCAGCTCGTCGGAAAGAAGGATATAAGAAACACAATTTTCTTTGTTTCTTGATTCGCTATTAAGGCAACTTGGGGGTGTTCTTGTTCTGACCTTGTAACCTGATCTGTAGGTAGACCTACCACTTATGTGAAAGTGGCCTATTGTCCAATTGTCTTGGGTTCCAGGTGCCTGAGATACTGGAGCATGTACCCAGCCCTTTGGACCTTAATATATTGATCCATATGTTTGGCTATGACCCCAATTGACATTTCGGAAATTTCCTAATTGCCTGGTAGGTAGGTAAAGTAGTTAGGTGGAATGCCTGTCCTAGAATTAGGAAAACCCATGATCAAATATGACCTCAGGCAATTACAGGCTTTGAGACCCTGGACAAATAATTTAAACACTTTCTACCTCAGTTTCCTCCCTTATAAAATGGGAATAACAATAGGACTTACTTTTCGGAGTTGTTTGTGAAAATTAAGTGAGATAATACATCTAAAGTACTCTCCAAATCTTAAAATGTTATATAAATGCTAGCTATTATGAGCAAGTTTTATATCCCATCAAGCTGCCCTCCTGAACTGGTTGACCTCTTTATGGGGAGACTAATTTAGTATGACAAATTTAGTATGATCACCTGGTTGGCTTTAATGGCATTACTGCAGCTTAGAATTCCAAATTTAAAAACCCACCAGCCTCAACCTCCCCCAGATACCAGGATTATAGGAATGGGCCACCAGTCAGGGCTGATATTCTTAATTAAATAAAACCAGAACACAAAAGAAATTGCAACTAAATGGAGAGCCTGCTCATAGGTTCTTTTTTAGAGATATAGATAAAGGTATCAGTGGGATTAGACAAGTAGAAATACAATTAATAGCATCCTTGATTATCATGTTCACCACTCTTCATGACAAGGACTTGCAGGAAGACCACCATGAAAATCATTTTGGTGCATGTGCCAAAATCAGTTTCAGGAGACCTGAAGGAAGAATGATTCTATGAAGAACTTGATAAGAATCTCCAAATTATATTAGGACCTGCTCATTTAACAGGTGATTAGTTCCTTACCCTCCACCTTCCCTAAAATGGTAAGCAAAAAGATAGCTCATACATATGCCATTATGTAAAACATTTCCATATTAGTCATTTTGTACAAGACTAAAAATAATAATAAAATAATAAAAGAAAAAGAATGAAAGAAGTAAAGTGGAAAATAGCATGCTTCAATCTGTATTTAAACAACCCCAGTTCTTTCTCTGAAGGTGGTCAGTATGCTTCATCACTTAGTCCTTTGGAATTGTCTTGGATAATTTTATTGCTGAGAATAGCTAAGTCATTCACAGTTCTTCTTCAAACAATATTGCTACTACTGTGTACATTGTTCTCCTGGTTCTGTTCACTTCACTATGCATCAGTTCATGTAAGTCTTTTCAGGTTTTTCTGAGATCATCCTGCTTGTCATTTCTTATAGCATGATAACATTATATTATAATCATACACCACAGCTTATTTAGCCATTTCTTAATTGATGGGCATCACTTCTACTTCCAATTCTTAGCTACCACAAAAAAGAGCTGCTATAAATATTTTTGTACAAATAGGTCCTTTTCCCTTTTTCTGGTATCTTTGGGATATAGACCTAGAAGCAGTGTTGCTTGATCAAAGGGTATGCACAGTTTTGTCACCCTTTGGGCATAGTTCCAAATTACTCTCCAGAATGGTTGGATCAGTTCACAACTCTACTGACAGTGCATTATTGTCCCAGTTTTCTCACAGCCCCTTCAATATCCAACCTTTTCCTTTTTTTGTCATGTTAACCAATCTGATTGGTGTGAGGTGGTACCTCAAATTTGGTTTAGTTTGTATTTCTCCAATAAATATCTGACTTAGAGCATTTTTTCATATGACCATAGATAGCTATAATTTCTTTTTCTGAAAACTGCCTGTTCATGTCCTCTGATAATTTAGCAATTGGAGAATTGTTAGGGGCCGAGTTAGAGCCAAGCCCTGACCTCCTCGGACCTCCAGCCCCAGGGGCCTGCTGAGATAAACTCAGGGCTTTGGGATGTGGGTGGAGCCAGGAGGAGGGGTCTCGCCTTTGTTGCCTAGCAATCCCAGGTCTTTGCCCAGGCCTGCCTGACCACGTGGAACTTCCGGCTCTCTGGCAGAGCATGTGGAACTTCCTGTTCTTTGCCTGGACTGCCTGCCTGCAGGGAGCTTCGGGTAGCTCGGGAAGAGAAGGGGAGGAGAGTAGGCGGAGTCGGGGTGGTCCTAGGACCCAGGTGTATAGAGTTTTACCTGTCCTTCACCGACGTAACCAAAGAATGTACCTACGTCACTAAAGGTATAAATGTGCTGCTTGCTGAAATAATAAACGGAGTCATTTCACCATCTTCCTCGGCTCCCACCCCGTACATTGTCCGCGAGATCAGGTCCTTTGCTTAGGCAAAGGCCTGGGGCTTGGGGGAACCCCGAGCATAGTTACGAGGCTTCGGAAGCTTGTAACAGAGAATGACTTATATTTTTATAAATCTGAGTCAATTCTCTGTATATTTGAGAAATGAGACTTTATCAGAGATACTTGTTGCAAAATTTTTCCCAGTTTTCCGCTTTTCTTATAATTTTGGTTGCATTGGTTTTTTTTTGTAAAAAACTTTTTAATTTTATAGAATCAAAATTATCTAATTTATATTTTGTAATTATCTCTATATTTTATCTACAGATCTATATCTCTATATCTTATCTATATATCTGTATCTTATCTATAAATCTGACAAATAAGCTATTCCATGCTCTCTTAATTTGCTTATGATATCGCCATTTATATGTAAATCATGTGCCCATTTTGACCTTATTTTGTCAACTATGGTGTGAGATGTTAGCCTATATACCTAGTTTCTGCCATAGTGTTTTCCTGTTTTCCCAGCAATTTTTATCAAATAGTGAGTTTTTGTTCCAAAAGCTTGGATCTTTGGGTTTATCATATACTAGATTTCTATGGTCATTTACTATAATGTAATTTGTATTGAATCTGCTCTTTTTCTAGTTTTTTAGTTGCATGCCCAATTCATTGATCTACTTTTTCTCTATTTTATTGATATAAGCAATTAGAGATATAGATTTTCCCCTAAGTAGCACTTTGGCTGCATCCCATAAATTTTGGTATGTTGTCTCATTTTTGTAATTTTCTTTAATAAAATTATTGACTATTTCTATGATTTGTTCTTTGACTCACATTTTTTAGGATTAGATTATTTAATTTCCAATTAATTTTAATCTTTCTTTCATTGTCCTTTATTCAATGTAATTTTTATTGCATTATGATCTAAAAAGGGTACATTTAAAATTTCTGCTTTTCTGAATTTGGTTGTGTTTTTTATGTCCTAATACATGGTCATTTTTTGTGTAGTTGCCATGCACTGCTGATAAAAAGGTATAATCATTTCTATTTGCATGCAATATTCTCCAGAGATCTAACATAACTAACTTTTCCAGAATTTTATTCACCTCCTTAACTTCCTTCTTGTTTATTATTTGGTTAGATTTATCTAGTTCTGAGAGGGGGAATTGAGGTTCCCAACTAGTATAGATTATTATCTATTTTCTACTGTAACTCATTCAACCTCTTTAAAAATTTAGATGCTATACCATTTGGTGCATATATGTTTAGTATTGATATGACTTCACTGTCTGTGGTACCTTTAAGCAAGATATAATTTCCTTCCTTATCTCTTTTAATTATTTCTACTTTTGCTTTTGCTTTGTCTGAGATCGTGATTGCTACCCCTGCTTTCTTAGCTTCAGTTACAAATAATAAATTTATTATTGGAATTGGAGAAGGCAAGCAATTCAATATAGGCTGTGTATGTATCTCCTTTACCAAACCGTTGATTTTTTTTGTCATGATTTTCTTGCATCACTCATTTCTCTTCCCACATTTTTCCTGTACCTCTCTCACTTGATTTTCAAAATCTTTTTTGAGCTCTTCCATGGCCTGAGACCAATTCATATTTTTTTTTTGGAGGCGTTGGATGTAGGAGCTTTAACTTTGTTATCTTCTTCTGAGTGTGTGTTTTGATCTTCCTTGTCACCATAGTAACATTCAGATTTTTTTTTCTGTTGTTTGCTCATTTTTCCTGCCTATTTCTTGACTTTTCACTCTTTGTTAAAGTAGGGCTCTACTTCCAGGGTAGAGGATGCACTGTCCCAAGCTTCAAAGATATTGTGCAGCTATTTTAGAGATGCTCCTAGGGACCTGTAAGTTTTCAGTTCTTCCAAGGTGGTATGATCTAAGGAGAGGTGTGTTTACTCATCCCCTGGCCTGTGCTGTGGTCTGTAAGGGACCATAAGCCCTCTTTTCTATCCTGGAACTGTGAAGAGGGTTCCTGCTCCACTATAGCTCAAAGCTCTGGTGTGCTATTGGTCCTCCTTGCCCTGGGACTGCCACCTAGTGATATGACCTAGATCCCAGTATGGGCAAAGCAACGGGAGTCCTGCCCCCAGTGCTAGCACATAGACCCCTCTAATTTCCTTCTGACCAGATGTTCCACCCCTTTGCCATCTGTGGGCCGAGGACTCTGGAAGCAGCTCCTGCCACTGCTGATTCAGTGGCTCCCAAGGCCCGCTCTCGGTTGCTGGGTCTGAGTCTGTGCTGGCACAGCCTGCACTGGACTGTGGCTCCATTCTCACCCAGACAGACCTTTCCTGCCAAACTTCTAAGTTGTTCTTGACTGGAAAATTATTTCACCCCATTCTTTTGTGAGTTCTGCTACTCTAGGAATTGTTTTATGGCATTATTTAAAGGTATTTGGGTGGGTTTTGGAGAGAACTCAGGTGAGTTGCTACCTTGTCTCCACCATCTTGACTCTGCTGCTTCCATTCTAATTTTTAAGGAATTATTTTCTTCAGGGAACTTTTGCACTTCCTTTTCCATTTGGCCAGTCCTGTGTTTTAGGGAGTTATTTTTCTTGATAAATTTTTGTATATCTTTTCCCATGTTATTGACTCTTTTTCATGATTGTCTTTACTCTCATTTCTTTTCCCAATTTTTCCTCTACTTCTCTAATTTGATTTTTAAAATCCTTTATAAGCTCTTCCAGGAACTATTTTTGGGCCTGAGACCAAATTACATTTTTCTTTGATAGTTCACATGTAGCCATTTTGACACTATTCTCCTCTTCTAAGTTTATGCCTTGATCCTCACTGTCTCCATAGTAATTTTCTATACTCAGGTTCTTTTTGTTTGTTTTTCGCTGATTTTTTTACTGCCTCTTTTTGTGACTTGGTTCTTTTTATGCAAGAGTTTGGCCCTGGTCCTGCACTGTCCCAAGTGTTTTGTGCTGGGGCTCTGAGTCTTACTGCTGGCTTTCACTGGGCTTCAGGGCTTAGCTGCTTGCTTTCTCTAGAGGGTAGGCTTCCCTTCTGGCTTGTACTGTGGTCTTGGGGATTCCCTCTTGGGCTCCCTGGGTATGGAGTTTAGTTGCTGGCCTTCCCTAGGGGTGGGGCCTTGCTCCTGAATTGCTATGGTAACAGAGTCATTTTTGCTGGCTAGCCCTGGAGGAAGGATCTTGTTGCTAGTCTGCCCCAGGGGTGGGGCCCTGCTGCTAGGTTGCTATGGAAACAGGGTGTCTCTGCTGGCAAGCCCCAGAGTAGGGTCTCACCGTTGGCCAGCCCTGGTGCTGGGCTTCACTACTGGTTAATAATGGGGTCAGGGCCTCCTTGGTGGCTTGTGCTGGAAATAGGGTGGCTGGAGTGAGGCCTTGCCTTTCACAGACTGCTCATTTGCCTAGGGGGCCTCACTGGTGGGTTGCCCCAGTTTAGTATCCTTGCTGGAGGGCCCCTGCTGTGAGGCTGGCTGGCTGGCTGCTGCTGTTGCTGCTGCTGCTACTGCCACTGCTACTGCTGCTCTTGGACTTTGCTCCCCTCCTACCCTAGTGAGACAGACCTTTCCTGCTGTGCTGGTAAGCTGCTTAGCTGAGGTGGTTTTCAAATCATTTGGATGAGACTTTGGGAGGGCTTCAGAGGGTCCCTCCTTACTCTGCCATCTTGGCACCAGAAAGCTGAAAAAAATATATTTTAAAAAAATGACATTGTGGCTATTGGGACAGACTGGAAGCAGGATTGTTTGTGTGGGAGAGTATATTCCCAGATGTTTTGGGTTCAGTCAGGGTCCTGGACTGTCTCCACTGGAACTTGAAAAGAACTTATGGTCAAGGAGGCGGCAGTGGTTTAACTCACCTGACCTATGCTACCTCCTGTTTCTCTGTTAGGGTCCCTTGATGAATCACATAGACTGAAGTAAATGCCTATCTTGAGAGAATTCTATTCAATTTGGCTGCCACTCAAATGCCTCTGAACTCCAGAATGACACTGAGCATGAGAACAGCATAGCACAGCAGCGGTGTAAGAAGGAGGCAGTATCGCCTAACAGTTGAAGAGATAACTGTGGAGTCAGATAGCTCTGGATTCAAGTTCTGTCTGTGACACCTGCTGGCTGTGTGACTCTGGGCTCCATGAGTTGTCAGGAGCACCTTTCCGTGTCCCAAAGGACTTATGAGGCCTAAGAATTGCAGAGTAGATGCCAACTTGCAATGAAAGGGAACCTCTCATCAGAAGTTCCCTACATTGAAGAAATTTCAGGGTCTAGGTTCAGTTTAAAAATAGTTTATAATTAAAATTCTAAAATGAATATAATCACATATTAAAATCATGCCATAGTTGCCACAAATCACATATATTCATGGCAGCCAAGAAGGGAAGAGAACTATAAGAAAAGAAATGTTGTAATTGTATGAAGATTTCAATATGTCAAAAGAAACAAGAATAAACTATTCTGTTTTTATAGCTATGCTTCAGGCTCCTATTTATTATCATATACAGCTACCCCATAAAACATTAACCCTAAAAGGGACCTTAGAGATCATCTTATTCAAACCCCTTCATTTTACAGTTGAAGAAACTGAAATCCTAGGAATGGGTTCATATAGCTAATTGGTTACGAATTTGGCTGTAAAATCCAGGTCTTCTGATTCCAAATTTAGGTTTCCTTAACAAGTAGATATCAAATTTCCAAAATTTAATAAATTTTCTTTCAATAACAAATATGCAGAATCCATGTATATTTTTAAAGTATTAAAGCTATGTAGCTTTTATGGATAAGCTGTTCTTTTAAGCTTTACAGATTTATAAATAATTATCTTTCCAAAATTATATGAATCAAATGTAACTCAGTTATAATCATTTCCATTTTTACAATTGTTTTATTACATTTTTAATATATTTCAGAGAGAGTTTTGCATGATCTCTACTTCCAATAAAACAGAGGTACATCTCAGACAGGCTTTGAAATTATGACTACAACACAGAAAACATATTCTGGGGTTGAATAAATGAACAAGCATGCACCAGGAGCATTGTGAATTGTGAAACTTACTTAGTGACCACTCAGAAGAAATCAGTGTTATATAAGAAATCACTATGAACTTAAAAAACTAATTGTTAATTTTAATTAAAGTTACAAAAGATAATCAAATTAATGATCTCACTAGGTAGCATTGTACTCTAAATTCAAGCATGCCAGTCAACCCCCAAATGGTAATGAGTTTGTAGGAGGGAAGTTATTTGTTTTGCTTCAAGTGAGGTGGAAACTTGATCTAGGAAAGGTGTAGCAGTTGAGAACTAGCAAATTCTAGGGGGAAAAAAACTTTGCATTCCTATCGTAGAAAGAAGTTGACTCAAAGCATTTGACTGCAAATCACCAAAGCATCCTGTACATTCTACCCTGTTCATCATTTCACTCCCTGGCTCAAGAATCTTCAATGGTTCTTTCTTGCCTAGGCGATAAACATCCAATTCCTTAGTTTATCATTTAAGATCCTCCACAACCTGGCCTCAATCTATGTCTCCATCTTTATCCTTCACTAACCTCCCCTGATTCTACTACCACCACACTAAGAGACTGAATTAGAATAGATAAAGGACAAACCTTAGAGTTAGAGAAGCCTGAGTTTGAGTCATGCCTTTTAGACATACTAGATGGGGACCATGGGAAAATCATTTAACCATTAGACTTTGGGATTGTTAAAAGTAGGAACTATTTTTTAACCTTTCTTTGCATCTTAGCACAGCACTTAGCATAGTGCCTGGCATAGTTGGCTCTTAAAAATGGACTTGACTTAACTTCTCAGTGACCTTAGTCAACTCTCTAAGACTAAATTGAGCTGCTGGTCTCCATAAGTAAAAGGGAGTTTCCATATGGATACTTCTCTACCCCATTAAAACCATCTATACATTTCAAAGGGGAAAAAGTAGAAGAACTCCCCCATGCCAATCCTTTCTTTCAAAAGACTGGATTCCTCCTTTAATGCCTTTGCTAGTTCATTTAAGTTTGATTATTAATTATTTTTTCATTTGTGCTCAGATAAGTAGCTGATAGGATGTAAATTCCTTAAAGGCTGGATTAGTTTAGCTTTTGTCTTAGTATGCTTGGCATATGCTAGTTTGATTGAATGTTTGATTTTGAGCACAGAATGCTTCTTTGTATTCACCTAAAATATCCAGTATAGGGCTTTGACTATAGCAACAAATATTGATTGATTGATTGAAAAGTAGGATTTGCACCTAAATGTTTTAAAAATTATTTTCAGAAAAGGTGATTACTATTTTGAGTATTTTAAAACAGGCGTTATATTCCTAATGACAGTCCTTTACTGCCACAAAATTATTGTGGGCAAACTCTATTCTAAAATCACTATAGCACATAAACTTAGGAACTCAAAACATTAAGACTCACATAAAAGGAATGAAAGTACTAACATTCTACCCTGATATAAAAAAATATTACACTCCCTGCCCCAGTTAACATGATGTTGTATCTACTAAAGGGATATTCTTTTGAAAGAATCTATATGCCATCTCATCTCATACACATACCACAATAGAATGCAAGTTACTTCAAGAAAAGAGAATTTCACTTTTGTCTTTGCAACCTCAAGGTCTAGAAGAGGCCAGAATAACTGGTTTACCCAATGAAAGCTTATTGTGTGAATTCCTACATTATGCCAGTGGGTATGGTTCTATTTGGTACTACAGAAAATACAGATAAAAACTTCAATGTTATCAGATGCTTACAATGTTTCTACTGATTAGAGAATAGAAAACAGATTGGAGAAGAGAGAGACTTGAAGCAGGCAGACCCACTAAGAGGTGGCTGTAGCCACAGAGCAGATATGAGGTGATGAGGGCCTGCACCAGAGTGGTAGCAGTGTCAGAAGAGAGAAGGGAACATAGAGAAGTGACGTTGGAAAGGTAAAATCAACAGATCTCGGCAATAGATTGGATACGGAGGGTGAGAGAGAGTAAGGATACCAGGATGAGTCCTAGGGTGTGAGCCTGAGGGACTATCAGGATGGTGCTGCTCTTTACAGTAATTGGGAGAGTAGGACACAGAGAGGGTTTAGGGGGAAAATAATAAGTACAGTTTTGGAAATATTTCATTTAAGATCTGTACTGGACATCCAGTTTGAGATATCTAAAAGACAGTTGAAGATGCAAGATTGGAGGTCACCAAAGATATTAGGGCAGGACAGACAGATTTGAAAATCATTATCATATATTGGTAATTAAATCCATGGGAATTGATGAGATTACCATGTAAAGTAGTATAGAGGGAAAAGAGAAAAGAAGAGGGCTAAGGATAGAACCCTGAAGGATATCTACTGTTAGAGGGCCTGATCTGGATAAAGATTGAGGGAGAACCTGGAAGTTGCAATGGGGACTAAGGAGTAGTCTCACT
This sequence comes from Trichosurus vulpecula, assembly GCF_011100635.1. NCBI lineage: Eukaryota > Metazoa > Chordata > Mammalia > Diprotodontia > Phalangeridae > Trichosurus > Trichosurus vulpecula. The sequence continues at coordinate 390,351,976 of NC_050573.1, read as the reverse complement.
TCCCTGCCTTAATTAGTGAGCTGAAGGGAATGAATGGAGGTGTAGCTAGTATTAAAAAGAACAACCAAGGAGTCTGTAATCTGGGGGGAGCCAAGTTTTAGCAACAGCTAGTAGATGAAAAGCATAGGAAAGGAAAAGATTAAAGATGAAGGGAAGTTTGTTGCCTATGGAAAAGGCATTGCAGAGGTGCCCTGGAAAGGGTTGGGTGGTATTAGGTTAAATTTTTGGTGCAGAAGAGTTGAGGTGGATGGGAATAGGAAATCAGTTGATGGGGTTTGAGAGATTGTCCACAGGGTCACTGGGATTTGAAGAATATGACCAAATGTGAAAATATTAATCATTGTATGGAGGGAGGCACTCTTCCCAAAAGAGGTTGAAGATTAGGCTGGAGCTAAGAGGAGCATGAGATGAAAGGGATGTGGGCAGATAGGCAAATGGTAAAATGAGACGCCTGCTTCCCTGCTCCTCTTCCCCACCCCACCCAAGGGTAGCAGTTATGTAGGAATAGAGCACAGCAGGAGATAGAAGTCAAACCTACACAATAGGAGAAAGAAATCCCCTTTCCCAAACTTTCCTATTCCCTTTCCATCATAGGACAGACACAAAAGGAGAAGAAAGACTTACAGTCAAAAGGTAGGTTCCTCCTCTTTGTTCTGAAGATTCTCCACGTGCCAGTTAAGATATTGAGCTGGCAGCAGGTGTGGAATTTTCCCAGGGCTGGCGCAGATGGAAGTTGTTGCATTGTGGCAGGAGGAAGTCTGAGACAGATAAAAGACACCCAGCCCATCCCCTCGCTACTTTTCCTCAAGATACACACTACGCTTGTTGCCTTGCCTTAGAGGACGTGCTACGCCTAGCAAGAGATGAACAGCATAAAACTTGCCCAGGGTCACAGGAACTCAGCTCATTTTATTCATTTGTTCATGGAATACTTCTAAAGGTAGTCATCAAATAGTCAAAAATTATTTATTAAGTACCTACCATGTGCCAGGTCCTGTGCTAAGCACTGAAGATACAAATATGAAAATGAAAAATAGTCCTTGCCCTCAAAAGAGCTTACAATCTAATGCGGGAAGAGAACATACAAAAGAAAGCTAAATAGTGATGAAGGAAGGAAAGAAGGGATCCTGTATAGGAGCATGGTGGAAAAGTCGAAAACTTCTAGAATGACTGCTGCTAGAAAAGTCAAAGAGGTCCAAAATGAATGCTTCTGGGTAAGGCAGGGTAATGTACAATGAGGCTGGAACAATAGATAGAAACCAGGTTTTAAATGGGAATGAAAAGAAAATAAGCATTTATTAAGCACCTACTATGTATGCCAGGCAGCTGTTAAGTGTGTTACAAATATTATTTCATTGAAACAATACAACCCTGCAAGATGGGTGCTATTATTATCTCCATATTACACATGAGGAAACTAAGGAAAATAGAAGTTAAGTGATTTGCCCAAGGTCACATAGCTAGGAAGAGTCTAAAGCCAAAGTTGAACTGAAGTCTTCCTGCCTCTAGACCCCGAGTTCTACCTGCTGTCCTCATCTAGCTGCCTCTTGAGGATGATGCCAAAGTTAAGAACATGGAAATCTGGAAAGATAGTGATAACTTCAACAAAAATAGGGAAGTTTGGTATTGGGGTAGATTTTGGGGAAAAGAAAGATAAGTTCAGTTTGGGGCACATTAGATTTGAGATGTCTCTGGAACATCCAATTTGAAATGTCCAATAGGCAGTTAGTAATGTACAACTAAAACTCAAGAGAGAGACTAGGTTAGATAAAAGGAATCATGCATAGAGATGATTGTTAAACTCAGAGAAGCTGAGTATAATATGAAAGTCCCTGAAGATTTTGGGATTCATCTTCCTGATCCACATGAACAGAATAACATCTAACTATGCCACTGCTTGAAGAAATATCCATGGTGATAATATTCCATGTGGACTAAAGTTATCCAGTCAATATGCACAGCATTGGGCTAGGCGCTAGGAGAGAGGCAGAGACAGAGACAGACAGAGATAGAGACAGACAGAGAAATGGACAGAGATAAAGTAAAGACAGAGAGAGAGAGAGAGAGAGAGAGAAAGAGAAAGATAGAGAGAGAGAGAGAATGAAAACAGTTCTGTAACATTAACACCAAAGTTCTTATCACTCTGTCAAGTATGCATAAGAAATTTAAGTTTCTGAACAATGATTCAAAGCTGATGGAGAGTTAACTTTTAATGATCCCTTAACTTCATCTTAATCGACCACATACAGGCCCTCATATTAAGCACCAAAATGGAAGAAACATAAACAGAGCTTCCCAGAGCCACACTCTTTTTGTTACCACAAAAAGCAGGCAGAACTATACCAGGTTCATGAGGTCATAGGTTCCCCAGAGTGGAGCAGAGCAGCTGCTATCACTTTTATTCACTGTTTTGCCCCAATTACTGACTAGTATATAAAAGCCAACAAAAAAGTTATGTGACTTTAAACATGGCAAAATAGAAAGTTGGATTCAGAAGACTTGGGGTCAATTCCACCTCTAATAAATTTGGGGCAAATCATTTAAATTCCCTGGGTTTCAGTTTCCTCATCGATAAAATTAGACCCTTCCAGCTCTAGATCTCTGAGTTTACTATCTGCATGGTCAAGAAGTTCCATATGTCTCCTTTTTGATAGAGGCCTAGCCCCAGGATACACTATCTATGGTCAAAGATAAGTTTGTCTGTGATCTGTAAGCAAGGAGGATAAAACCAAGAACAGGCTAGATACCATCCTGGTGGATGCACAGGAGAACTCTATCATACTTTTAAAGAACAGTTAATACTCACATTTCATAAATTATTTTCAAAAATTTCAAAAATACCCTACCAGAATCCTTTCATGAGATACAATTCGAACATCCAAAACAGAGAAAGATAAAACACAAAAAGAAAACTACAGGCCAATATTATTCTTAAGAAAACAATCAACATAATTAATAATGTTAAAAACCAAAACATCCAAAATCATATGATTGTCTCAATAAATTTGGAAAAAGCCTTTGAAAAAGTAAAACAGTCTTTTATGCTAAAATCTCTACAAAGTATAGGTACAGAGAGACCTTTTCAATATCATAAAAAGGCATTTATCTAAAACCAAAAGCAAACCTTCTAAGCAACAAGGATACACCAGAACCTTTTCCAATAAATACCAGAGTTAAGCAAGGATGCCTACTCTACCCACTATTATTTGATATACTTCTGGAAATGCTAGCAACAGTAATGACAAGAAAAATAAATTAAAAGAATTAAGATAGTTAAAAGGAAATAAACTATCCATGTTTGCTGATGAAATGATGGATTAATTAAAAAATCCTAGGTATCAGCAATGATATTAATTGAAACAACAGCTTCAACAAAGTGTCAGCCTACAAAATAAATATTCAAAAATCAATAGCATTTCTGCAAAACAAAAGAATCAGTGATAGAAAGGAAAATACCTTTCCAAATAACTACAAAATGCATAAAACATCTGTGGATCAACCTCCAAAGCACAGAAAGATTTATATAGATTCAAGTACAAAATGTTCCTTAAAGAAATAAAAAAACAATTTAAATAGCTGGAGGATATTCCATGCTCATGACTAGGCTATGCCAATAAAATAAAAATGGCAACCATACCAAAATTAATTTATACTTTTAATGCTATATCAATCAAATTACAAAGAAGATTCTTTACAAAACTTAATAAAATAATAATAAAATTCATTTGAAAAAATAAAAGATCATCCATTTCCTTTCATATTCTAGATCTTTTATTGTTTTGTTATTGAGTTGTTTCCAGTCATGACCAACTCTTTGTAACCCCATTTGGGGTTTTCTTGACAGAGATACTGGAGGGATTTGCCATTTCCTTCTCCAGCTCATTTTACAGAGGAGGAAATTGAGACAGAGTTAAGTGACTTGCCCAGGGTTATGCAGGTAGTAAGTGTCTCAGGCCAGATGTAAACTTAGGTAGATGGGTCTTCCTGAATTGATGTATCATGCTTTACCCACTGCACCACTTTGAACTATATTATAAAGCAGCAATCATCAATAACATCTTGTATTAGTTAAAGACTAGAGAGATCAATGGGACAGACTAGACAAGGGAGAACTAGAAAGAATGAAATTCAGTAACCCAGTGTTCGATAAAGTATAAAACAAATTACCAAGGAAGGGGGAAGGGAGAAGGGGGACTTGTTAGTTGATTTGTTTTAAAGCCACTTGAGAAACTGGAAAGCAATCTGGCAGAAATTAGGCTTAGACCAACACTTTACACCATATTCTACAATGCATTATAAATGGACACATGACTTTAATATTAAAGATAATATTGTTAAAAAATTAGAAGAGAAACAAGATCATAAACTGCTCACAGATATGGGTGGGTAGGACTATCTGTCCTTCCTTCCTTCTTTCCCTCCCTCCTTCCTTCCTTCCTTCCTTCCTTCCTTCCTTTCTTCCTTCCTTCCTTCTTTTCCTCTCTGGGGATTTATTCCATCAGTGAATGTACAAGTTGGGACTATGTCTGGGTGAGGGATCATTTATCCTTTCCAGCCTCGATCTTTCTTGGATAGAGCTTGAGCTCTTTGCCCTCTGGTACTTGGCTGTCTGCTCAGCCATAATGGCCTAACATGGAGGTGATGCAGATGAGGAGCTTGCACAGCTGGAACTGTTCCTTCAGAAGGAAGCTGATTTTGACATTCCTCTTCCACTCCCTATATTTCTTGTGCATCTTTTTGACCACTTTTTATTTAGAACTTCTTCCTCCTCAGGAGTCGGCTTTGCTCCCTTATTCTGTCTCAATGGCAATAATCCTTTTCTGTGGGTACAGCACTCAGAGCCCTAGATAAAGTTGCACACAACTGGCCTCTGTGACCCATACTTTTTGTTGTCTCTTTGGACTCATAAGGTATAGATGCAACAGGGATTAGTCTTGGTGTTGGTGGTTGGGCTGCCCAGCTCATACTTGTGGTTTTTTGTGGTAGGGCTTGTGCTTTCCCCCATCTTGCAACACTCATGCCAATTGTTAGACAAGATCCCCAAAGAGCAGCAAAGAGTAGATATATTCTTAATGGAAAAAAAGATGTAATTACCAAAGATAAAAAAGAGAACTTTGATTACTTGAAACCAAAAACCTTCTGCACAACCAAAATTAATGCACCAAGGACAAGAAGAGGAGTGATCAAATGGGGGAAAAACACTGTTTCAAATTTCTCTGATAAGGGTACGGTATCCAAGATAGATAGATTAAATAGATAGATATAGATAAATAGGCATGAATATAGATGGTAGCCATTTCCCAATAGATAAATTTTCAAAGAATATGAACAAACAATTCTCCAAAGGACTGCATTCACAGCCACATAAAAAATGTTCCAAATCACTAAGAGAAATGAAAATCCAAACAACCCTGAGGTTTGATTTCATACCTGAAAATTTGCAAAAATGACCAAAATAGTAATATTAAACATTAGAAAGGTTCTGAAAGGATAGCCACAATAATATATTTTGGTGGAGATGTGAAATGGTGAAACCATTTTGTAAAGTAACTTGGAGTTGTGCAAATTAAGTGAATAAAATGTCTACACCTTTGAACTAGAGATATCATTATTAGGTATATACCCCAAAGAAGCTATTCATAACCAGAAAATCCCTATATACTCCAAAGAATCTATAATGGCATTTTTGTGATACCTAAGAATTGGAAACAAAATAGATGTCTATCAGTAGAGGAATGGCTAAACAAATTGTGGTATAAGTATGTAACAGACTATTACTATACTGTAAGAAATTATGTGCATGATAAATACAGAGAAACATGGACAGATCTACATGAACCGATGCAAAGTGAAGTAAGCAGAGTCAAGAAAATAATATATACAGTAACAACAAAGTAAATGGAAAGAGCAACTACATGCCAAAAAATCAGAAGCAAATGTAGCAAAACATAGAGATCAAGCAGGGCTTGAATTAAAAAATATATGAGAAAATATCCCTAACATCTCTTCATGGAAAATCCACAGGTGTTACATATTGCACATGTTTTTGGACTTTTTCAATGTATTGATTAGTTGTGCTGATTTTTTTTTCATCTCTAAAAATATTGTTTGTCATAGGGGTGTGGTTTTCTGGAAGGGGCAGAAAGAGGAATCTGTGGGATAACCATGGTGATGTTTTTGTTGTCGTTCAGTTGTTTAGTCATATCTGACTCTTCATGACCCCATTTGGAGTCATTCTGGAAAAGATATGGAGTGGTTTGCCATTTCCTTCTGCAACTCATTTTACAGATGAGGAATTGAGGCAAACAGGGTCAAGTGTGTTGCCCAGGGCCGCACAGCTACTAAGTGCCTGAGGCCAGAACTGAACTCAGGAACACCCATCTTCCTGACTTTAGGTTTAGCACACTATCTATTGCACCATCTGGCTGCCCCTCATAGTGATGTAATTAACAGAAAATATAAAAAAAATATTTAAAAAATAGCTTCAAACGCATTGTCAATGGCATGTAAAACCCGAAGAGAAGATGGGCTGGTCACGAAGCAAGAACAAGAGGTAACAGATGGTCAGTTGGAGCATTGGGCTGGTGTCCTTGAGCCAGTAACATGTACTTTGGATAATGGCAAAACACTTTGTGTTTTTAAAAAATGTAAAAGAATGATAGAAAAAGCAATATAGTGTTTGGGGTGGACACATTAAATGTCTCCAATGAATTTCCAAATAATTATGAACTAGAGAAAAAGGTAAAGCATTTTTATTAAAATGGTGCTTTGTGAATACAAAACAAGTATGTTATCATTCCACAGCCCATCTTGTACCATTTAGAAACAATACTTTCCAAGAGAAATCAAGATTTTGGACATAGATACATAATACAAATTGTTTTCCCAGTTCTCAGTTGTCAAAAGAATCAAGAGTTCTGTGAGTTTTCATCCAAAGTTCGTTGGTCTTGGGATCAGAAAATGAGTTTTTGAGTCCCAATCCTGACACATATTGGTTGTGTGACCCTGAGAATGTTGCTTAACTTCTCAAGCCTATGTCCTCATTTTTCAAATGAGGATAATAAGGTTATTATGAGGAAAGTACTTTCTAAGGTTTAAAGTTGTATGTAACAAGATGTCTCTTCTTTCCAGTGCTTCTACAATCTCTCCTTCTCCTTAGGCTCTGATTCATATCAACCTATAAATATGACACATCTACAGTGATATTCTTGCAATAAATTAAACCGAAATAATTGAGGAAGGTGTAGCTAAATGAAACAGCTCATGAGTTCTCCTCAATAAAGCAAATAAAGTAATTGGCTTCCTTTTGTTCTCATGGATAACACAAAACATTATTTCATAGGGCACTTATCTTATTTTGTGTTGCTCATAAGAATAAGCAAATAGACCACCTCAAAGACAGCTACAGAATTTATAATCAAAGCCTGCTATAAAAGATGAAGAAATCAAGAAATTCTATGAAATAAAAAGATCTTCCAAAGCAAATACCTTGATACTTGTTGACTTAAAAGTGAAATTGAGCATGGGGGAAAATAGTGGAAAATATATTGAAAACAAAGTTTGAAAATAAGGAATGAAGGAGGTCAAAGGGAATTTTTCATTATATTAACCCCAAGTTTTGTACATGGCAAGGCAAAAATTTTCAACTTTACCTAATCATTTCACTTCTTTTCCTCTGGGGCCAAGAAGTCCAAGTCTATTCTTTCTTCCACATGTTGTTTTTCAGTCATTTTTTCAGTCATATCTGACTCTTCATGACCCCATTTGGAGTTTTCTTGGCAAAGATATTAGTTTGCCATTTCTTTCTCCAGCTGATTTTGTAGATGAGGAAATTGAGACAAACAAGGTACAGTGACTTGCCCAGGGTTTCACAGCTAGTAAGTGTCTGAGGCCAGATATGAACTCAGGAAGAGGAGTCTTCTTGACTCTACTCCCAGCACTCTATCTACTGTATCACCTAGCTGCCCACATGACAGAACTTGATATAGTTAAAAACAGATATAAAAAATGATATTAATTCTATCTTAACAGTTAAGAAATGACTGATGATTAATAGGGCAATTATTTCAGAATCAGCTGTCTGTATGTAGGCAGCTCATTGATTGACTAGAGCAAAGTAAAAATCAGTAAAAAATTAGAAGGAAGAATGAATATGAGAAGATACTACATCCAGCTACAACCTGATTAATTAAACAAGCTATTGATTCTAAAAAATGAAAAATAAATACATTGACTCTGATTACCATCCTTTAAAAAGAAGTTTAATCAATGTAAAAGTCATCACCATACAGGGTGTCTCTAAAGTCTGGACACATAGGAAAATTGATGGCAGTGTGGAGTGATTGAATCTAGATCACGTGAATCTTGCAAAGCGCATCAGCCTTTGCATCACAAATGATGGAAATCATACTGAAGATGTTATTTGTTAATATTCCAATTAAATAAAATATGGTTGAAAATTTCATTCATTTCATTTCTTGAAAATATGCATCTTTGCCTACGTGTCTTTAGGACTTTAGGAACACCCTTGTATAGGGGCCCAAAGAACCTAGAAAAAGCTTCAGCTAGCAATATTTAATCTCCTTGCCAAATGAAGAACTATAGTAGCTATGAATAACATTGGTTTAAAGTACAAGCTCATTTACAAAATATTACAGAAGGGTAGGATGATACTCACTGTTAGACAGATAATACACAGGAGGCCCCGGAGGCGTGGACTCCAGCCTCTAACAGGTTCGCTCTTGATCTGGTCAGACAGGAAAGATAGCTTCAAAGGGGTTAATAATAAGCTTTATTCTAGTCTAGTTTTCTCTAACACAGTATTGCTGATAATGGAAGCACTACAAACTCCTACAGTATTCCCTAATTACCCTTCTTGCAGGGGCCAGTGAGGAGAAGTGGGGCAACTACCCCTACCTCTTAATGGAGCCATTCGAGACAGGAACAACTTGTGCATCCCCTAAATCCCCTCAAGCCTCAATGGGGGCTGGTTGAGGCAAACACAGATACCCCCTCCCAATCCTTGATGGGGGCCGATCAAGGCACACAGCATCCCAGCTTGTGCATTCAACCATAAAGTTTCCTCAACTCACTGACCACTGACCACCTGTTTTATAGGGCATCAGACAAAGAAGGCATATTGCCAGCAATAGCCTCACAAGTTTACATCATCTCATCCCTATATCTCACTGCATAGTCGCAGTGGATGTTTACAGTTTCAGCACACATGTTTATATTATTTATCCTTATATAATGCTGCACAAGCATGGTGGAGATGTTTTGAACCATGAGCCTGGGAACTCCTATCTAAGACCTGGGAAACAGAGATTGTTATGGATATGGATCCTGGGAAACTGAACTCTAAGAAATAATAACAAAAATCCACTTTACACACATTAAAATCTACCATCGTTACACTAAAATCCACCTTACACTCACCTAAAGAATATTTATAAATGACACTTGAAGGAGAAAAGCAAATAGCTATGAAACAGATCTGCTATCATTTCAATGGTGATAAGTTCTCATAAATGGTGACAGTGGATCCATCAGCATTGAACTTCAGTGCCTAGTGCGCTATGTGAAAAAGTAGAAATGGCATTTAATAAGATGGAGTTGCTAAAAGCAGCCATGCATGACCAAATAAGGATAAATATAGGAACAGGACCTGCAATTTCATAAGCATATAAAACTCCCAAGTGAGGAAACACCTTCTTCCAATGCAGGTTGGCACCTTCTCTGTAATTTATGGTTCTACAGAGTTGCCTAGAGAACTGAGAAATTACATGACTTGTGAGAAGTAACACACTCACTATTGTTAAAGGTGGGACTTAAACCCAGATCTTCCCAGTTTTGAGATCAGTTGGGAGGGACCTGGTTTTACTGATCAAATTTGGTTTTCTTTACCTAAGATTTTGCATTATACTGGTGGCAATAATGAAAATGCCACCTGTGCCCTTAAGTGCTTCAGTTTTTCTCCCAAGCCTTTGTAATCTTTAACAATGTCTTCTAGATTCCTTTCAGAAGTATTCTTTCTGCCTACATCAGTCCCCAGAAGTGCTAACAGTCATCAAGTTTGACAAGTGACATCACCTGGAAGTTGTTCTAATTACTCCCCCCAGGAAAGATAATTGACCCATTTCTTGTTTCAGGTACTAAATAAGTACCACAATATCCCCTCAGACTGGGATCAGTACCAAAAAACAAAAAACAAAAAAACAAAATAAAACAAAAGAATGAGCTCACTTCCCATTCTGACAAAAAGCCAGAACTTCTTGTCCCTTCTTCCTTTGACTTTCACTGAGAGTTGTCTCACCTGATACCACCAAAGATCTACATCATAATTCACTAAAAGACAAGTAGCTTCTCTCTCCACAAAGGCTTCCTTAGCTCTAGTGTTCAATGGTTTTTCTTCCCCTTGTCTTCCATGTGACATTTTTCCAAATTCAGGACCGAGGTCAGTGTTCCTGTCTCTTAACCTCTTCTTCTTAGTTTTCTCACTCAAGCCTATTTGTTTGTTGGCTTGTTTCTTATATGTTTGTCTGTTTTTAAGGAGTATTCTATTCTACCTAATTATCTGATGAATGGAGGATTCTTCAAGCCCCTCTATATTTTCTTCTATGTGAGAAACCATCCTTCCCTTTGAGCCTATTTAACACCCAGAAAGTTTTTCCTTCTGCCAAATATTAATTTAAAAAAAAAGTTTAACAAAAGCAACCAAAGCATTTCTTTTTGCAAAGCCAAGAAGAAAGGACATTAATTTAATCAATAAACAAGCAGTTATTAAGTGCCTGCTTCTCTATTAAGTGGCTACTTTGTGATTGATTGGGGGTGGGGAGCTACAAAGTCAAAGAATAAAACAGTCCTTATCTTCAAAGAACTTATGTTGTATTGGGGGTGATAAGTACAAAAATACACATGTACAAAACACACACAAATAAATACAAGGCTGGGGGGGGCATTAGGTATCAGGGAGAGCAGGAAAATCTTTATGTAGAAGATCAAGCTTGAGATAGGTTTTGAAGAAAACTAGGGTCTGAAAGGTTGAGGTGAGGACAAAGAGTATTTCAAGCATGAGGTAGGAGGCAGCTGGTGTTGAGGCATGAAGGCAACGGAGAAGGAATGTCATGTGTGAGAATCAATTTGGCCAGCTTGTCCAGATCACAGAATGTGGCAGGGAGAGTAACATATAATAAAGTTCGAATTGCAGGTTTGGACTAAACTGTCAAAAAGGGGAAAAAAAACAGAAATTGACACGATAATTTTGTTGCATATTTGAAAGGAATAGCAAGTTGTGCATAATAGATTTGAAGTTTCATGTGCAATCATCTTTTTACCATGTTATTTTATGGAAATGTTTATTTTATTCCATTAATTAAAAATAAAATTAAAAAAGTCAAATGGAAGAGCTTAGATTTGATCCTAGATAAAACTGGGAGCCCTTGGAGTTTATTGAGTAGGAGAATAACATGATCAAACCATGTTTAATAAGCAGAAGACATTTAATTAAACAATCTAGCAAGACAAGTGACAAAACAAATTTTCTCCCATACACTCATGGGGAACACTTGTGGGAGGAGGGACCTTATGCAAATAAAATGAATAAATGAGGAGCATGCATGGAAGACAATTTAGAGAACACATGTGAGCAAGGGAATGGAAAATGCATTCTAAAAAACACATGTGACCAAGGAATATGAATGTAGGGTACCCACTTAGGTAATACATGTGGCCATGGATATGTGCAAATTGGGTTTCTCTACCAGATCCATGTGTGGCCTGGGCACACGAACAGAGGACACAGATGTAGAGACATATAAATCAAGACACAGTTGCCTTTGAGGCAACTTGCATTTCTGACATGGTAGAACAATATAAATCTTCTGATGACATCAGCACCTTGCTCTCTGTTGGACCTCACATCTTCTCTGTTTGGCATCTTGTCTCCACTCTTCATCACATCATCTCTATTGCTTTTGGTCTCTACTCTCTTCTGGTCGCCTTCACTTGTCTGATGGTTGCAGAGCTGTCCTTTGTTAGAATCTGTGCCTCTTTGGAACCATCTGCTTCCTGGTATAATCTTCAGGGTTGTAGCAGCTAGTCAACCGAGCCCTAGTAAAGGATAGCTAAAGCTTTGAGGGACACAGGTAATAGCTATAACCAATCACACTATACTTGTGATAACTTTTTTCCAAGTGCCTTAAAATTCTATTACCTAGGTCAGCTATGTGAGTTGGGATTAACCATTATTTTAACTTCTCTTTGTCTTTTAGTCTCATCCCAAAAGACCATTTTGTGTACTCTATACACACACACACACACACACACACAGTCTCAGAGGAGCTATGTGGGACCTCAGAGGAAAAAGAAACCTCCCTTTGGCTCCCATCAACCTCCATGCTTGGCATGAAAAAAAAACTTAGCAATAAGGAAAAAGGGCTAGATAAAGCAGGTGGTCAAGGCTTTAGTCATCACTGCACCTTTTGGCCTTTATTAGGTATACTTGTCAGCACCTTAAATGTTGCTTTTTTAGCATTCCTACTAACACAAAAATGCAGGTCTGTACTACACAAAGATATTGATTTCTTGTTATGGCAGAAGACAAACAGCTGATACTCTGTGTAGGTCACTTCTACCTTTTGCCTGTTCTTGCTACCATGGTCCTTGGCACTGTTATGTGGCTCAGCATCAGAAACTGATATGATTCTATCAGTGAAAATGGCATTAAAGAGGAGATGTTCCCATCTGCTTTGCTCCTGCACCCTAATGACCAGGGGAGTTTTCCACCTGACTTGCAGATGAAACCCTCTGTATGTGTTGTGTCTCCCATTAGAAAATGAACCCCCTGACAGCAGGGACTGTCTTATTTTTGTTTGTATCCTCAGCATTTAGTACAGTTCTTTGTACATGGTAAGCACTTAATGCACACTTCATTCATTCATTCATTCATTCTCTATGCTTTCTGAAAGCAAGTCTCATCATTCTGTCATGGTTGCCAGAAGCTCTTATGACCAGCTCCTCTAGAGAACTTTCTTCTCCTTGTTAGTGCTTTCTTGACTGAATTATAGGAAAGTGTCCAACCTGGGGCTCTCAACTTCATCTAAGGTGATGTCAATTTGTATTGTACTCAAAAGCTAGAGCAGAACAATGTGAATTCTACTGTGATATACCAAGATTTGAATATGAAAAAGTTCTGCATCCCAGTCTAGTAGCACACTATTCTATTGTCTAAAGGCCATCCTAAATTCAGAAAGGATAAAAAGCAATTAAAAAGTTAGGCATCATGTAATAGCTTTCTTTTTTTGTGGTCACAGCAACTCGTGGTGTAGAGGAGCTGTGATCAGACAGTAGAGAAAATATCAACATTCATGAGATCATCGATAATAATTATAAAAGCAGCATTTGTATAACACTTTGAGCTTTTCAGTGCACTTAACACAGGTTATCTCATTTGGCCCCCACAGGAACCCTGTGAGTTAGATGCTGTTATTATCCCCATTTTACAGAGTAAGAAATTGAATCTCACAGAGATGGAATGACTTGCCCAGACTGACACAATTGGAAAGTGTCTGAGACAGAATTTGAATTCAAGTCCTCCTAACTCCCCATCTGGCACTCAGTCTACTGACGCTCAGTTGCCTTAGTGTGGTTCTTTTGAAGTATTGAAGAATTAGCTACCTGTTAAAGAAGGATTGGAATGTTAGAATGCTTCAGAGGACTAAGCTGAGTCACTTAATGAAGTGCATTTTTTAATCCAATAAGGCAAAGAAAATAGAGATAGGATGAAATTTTTTGTTTCAAAGTGAAATTATAATACATTTTGTGTCAATTAATGTTTCTGATCCTTCTGGTGTTAGAGATCACTAAGCTAATTATCTTAGATTTTTCAGCATCTTTTAGGATGATTAAATAAACATAACTGAATATACTTAAACCTCCTAAAATGTGGTCCTCAGGTAGAAATGTCCACTAATAGTTCTTCATCTGAACAGATATGTCAAGGTCTATTCTAGGTATGCATCAGCCTGACCAAAACTGGGTTATTCTGATTCACCGGCACAGTTGTACATGGTTTGTATGCAGCAGGCACTTAAAAACATTAGTTTTTTGCTCCTTTTTTAACTTTTTAACATACTTTCTCTATCAATACATACATTTACTCCTAGTATAAGCTGAATATAGTGATCTAACTAGGACATAAAGAAATAGTAGATGAAAATAATTACTTGTTATCCTCAAAGAGCTCACACTGTATAACTAGTGAGGGAAAATATGAAAAAAAGAGGGAGCAATGCAAAATAAGATTGCAAAAGACTAAATAAGCACTCTATTCAGTGAATGTCTACTGAGTTTAAGAGGGAAAGAAGGGCTCAGAGAGGGTATCACAAGGGAGTGGAATTGGGATTGGTTGGTCTATAAAGTGTCAGCCCTCCTCCCTTCTTGAGCTGCCTTCTCTCAGCTCTGAGTCTTTGCTCCTGCCTATTGAAACAGCTCCTTTTCATTAAGATTCAGCTGAAGTGCTGTCTCCTCCAGGAAACTTTTCCTGATTCCCTCCCCCAATTCCTCCTACCACAACCAGAAGCCAGTTCTGCCTTCTCAAATTATCTCAGAGCACTTTGCCTAAACTTCTCATTGGTATGTCACATTATGCTTTTTTCATCTTTTTTATACACAATTCATCACAAAACACATACACACACAAATGCAAACTCCTTAAAGACAGGGATGCTTTTTTATTTCAGAGTTGTTTGTTCAGTGTCCAGCAAAGTATGCTGCAACTGATAGGCAAGTGCTAAATGTACATTCATGGAGTTGAAAAAATGAAATGAATGGTGGAGGGGATTTAGAAAAAGTGAATGGAGCCTATTCCTGGGATGGAGAAGTTGGCAAGAGTCATGTACAAAAAGAGACAGCCATGTTTATGCTCCAGGGACAAGGAAGGGTGTGAGGACAGAGCAAAGAATGCAAAGGGTGGCATAGTGGGAGATGAGAACGAGGATAGAGGTTGTGACCAGACTGTGGAAGCTGTTGAATGCCATGATAAGGAGATTCAACTTGATTCCTTAGGTAATGGGGAGTCAGCTCAGTTATTAGAGCAGGTGAATAGTGTGTAATGTTACTTAAGGAATATTCGTCAGAACAACTATGCACTTTGGATTAGCCTGAATCTGGAGTTGCCCAGTTAGATTTACCTCATATTCACCTATTATACAACCTGTAGATATAAGTTATGGTTTTCAGTGGTCATGATCTCTTCTCATTGCAAAATAATATAATTAATGGAAATGATAGCAAAGGGGAGAAAGAAAAGTTCTTTTAGATCTGTCTACTCCCCGTCTCAACTGTTTATCCCAGACACAGGGGACATGGGTTGGTAAGAAATACAAAGAAATAGAAAAGACAAAAACTTTGAATATAATAAAAGTTAAATTCAATATAAATATCTGACAAAATCTAAATAACTCTATGCAAAATACATGCCAAACTATGCAAAAATATCTTGGCCTTTATAAAGACAGGTATAACATGATGCGAGTCCTATTGGAGATCACTGAATTACACGAATAACTCATGTATGTTTAAAAAAATCATTCTCAGAGTTGGAACATCTGCCCTTGGACCTCTCTTGATCCTGGAGGACTAATTGACTAAATGTTTACTCTTGAACTTCTTTGAACAAGAACTTCTGCTTTGCAGTTTGTTGTGTCGATTTGTCTGAGCACTGAACTGGGAAACGAAGTAGTTATTTCAAAAGTACAGATGGAGCCCCTTGTTTATATTCTAATTCTTTACACCAAATGGAACTGCAGGAGGTTCAAAATTTGTAAAGGTCTTCCAAAAAACCAAACACATTATTCATTTCAAGAAATATGACAATTTTCTTTGAACTGCAGGAGAAAAAAAAAAACCTCTTTTTAGCCCATTTGAGTTAAATGAGGTTAATTTGAAGATACTAATACTCCTCAGGAAAAAAAAAACCAGTGAAAAGAGACCTGGTGGTTGAATTCCAGAAGATGGGTTTTTTTGCCAACATGTATTTCAGTTGGCCTTGAATGAACCAAGAAATTACTGGTGCATTCCCCACAGAAGAATGAAAGCTTGAAGACAGGGGTTATATATTGGTTTGTCTTTGTATTCTCACCATCTAATAGAGTGCCTTGTACATAGTAGGTGCTCAATGAACATTTGCTGGATTGCATTGGACTAGATTGGTTTGGATTAGATTGAATTCAGGAGTTGAAATGAAATTCAGGTCAGGTTCATTTTCTTTTCACTGGGTACCAGATAAATACGTTTTACAAAATAGCTGTGTGTTTTAATTCCCTTCTATGGAAGACAAAATACAGACATTAGTTTTTCTCATCTCTCATTAGTTCTCATGCTCTTGTAATTACATTAGTAACAAACCCTTAGCTTTGTGCTTTAGAAACAGATTTTTGGAGGGGTGGGAAGAGTGGAATTTAATGGGGAGAAATAGACTTATTTTAATTTATTTCAGTAAATTGTGCTGGCTCGAGGGATTATGTCCTAAATGAGCTAGTATGTTGACAATCCTCTGTTGACAGGGTGTTCCCATTATAGGTGATTTTCAAAGCATGTTTGCTGGGAGGGCACTGTGAATGTGTGTTCTTCCAGCTTATTTTTAAATTTTGAATGCTAAAATTGCTACCTATAAAGGGAGACGAACAGAGAACACTGAAAGCTGAAAGTCTGGCCAATTGCAGGCCTTTCAGACTTTTTTTCTGCAGAGAAATACAAATTGCTGCTTGAAATAAAATTAGTTTCTATCTTTGGACTCCCTTGTTGCAATGTTAGTGTTCAATCTAATTTGGGGGGGGTGTACTTGAAGGGGTGTGAGGAGACTAAAAACCTGAGCTTCCTAAATCACCTTTGCATTTAACACAGATTGACACAATAAAATAGGAGTGCTATGCTCCAGGGAGCAGGTCCTTAAAGAAAAAAATAAATGATTTGCAAAGTGGCTTGTATAATTAGGCTGCACCGGCCACCTAAAGTGCATTTCTGATGTTATCAGAGATATTGTAGAGCAGACCGAATCTGACCCATTCGATTTTTTAAAATGTACCCACTGTAACAAAAAAAAATTCAAAAAAATTTGGAATTTCATGAGGATTACTCAGAACCCTCCAAAATAGTCAAATCTGGATTTAAATGTCAGTAATTTAAGGTTAGCTTTATGAATACAATGTCTATCTTCTGCAGCTGGGCCATATTATTTCAGTGATTTTTTTATGCTGAAGTTGGCTATAAGTTCTATGCTTGATTTATGAAGCAAAACACTCTATTTACTGTACAATGCTATAGTGCTGACATGCGGGGTCACTCAGTAATGCATTTGGAGTGTGGAGCAGGGCGAGGGTTAAATGAGCAACATGCAATAGTTTTTGAATGTAAAATGTTGCTTTTAAAAAAGAAAACCGGATACTAAGTGGCTGAATGAAAATGGTGACAAACAGTAAAGGGCTCATAAAATTTATTTGTGAATGTGGAGATTATGCCTGACTAGGCAATTTGAGGTTGAACTGTAATGTACAAAGTGTACAAGTCTTAAATTATAGGACAGTGCTTCAAACCAGTCCTCAAAGTAGGGCACTGTCTTTCTGTTTAAGTCTTTCTTAGGGTCAGCTTGGTTCTTCATCATAAGGGTTATATCTTTTCCAGAAAATTTTGGGACAAGAATCTTCTATCCAGTATCTACTCTATATAATTATTAAAGATAAGTTTGATTTTTTTCATAGATGTCAGTCTTCTTAGCTAAAATGGGGCAGATTATGACTTTGGACAATTATGCTAGTGGCAAATTAAATTTAATTTCAATAGTATCTGTATTTAAAATACAAAAGTGAATACAAACTATTCTATAGGTCCTGTGGAGAAAGACAGACAGACAGAGAGAGAGAGAGAGAGAGAGAGACAGAGAGATACAGAAAGAGACAAAAAGAGACAGACAAAGAGACAGAGATACAGACAGAGACAGACACAGAGAGACAAAGAGAAAAACAGAGAATAAAAAATGAGAAATGAAGGATAGAGAATGTGAGACTGAGGGACAGAGACTAAGATAAAGGGAAAGACAAAGACATAAACAAATTGAGTTTATCTTCTAGCTATCCACAGGGGCATAGGGAAGAAAGGTCATTTTCTCTGTTAAGGGCTGGGAAATAGTACAGATTTTCATAAGTTAGACTATTAGGTTTGCAAAGGAGACAGACAAATGCTCTGTAATGCTACCATTAATCTGTGATTTCTGTTCCATCATTCTATTATAAATTAGTATTTATAGGTAGTAAAGATTAATATTACTGTATAGTATTACTGTACAGAAGCATATCTAGATATCACAAAGAAGAGCTTCTTCAAATTTTGTTTTTTTAAATATAGGGGGCCTGAGTCACAATGTTAAAAAATTAGCAAACAAGTTTCTAACAGGTGTGGAATGTGCCAAAAGAAGGTACTGACCTATAGAAACTAATATATAAGGAGAAAAGGAGAACTTTCCACAGACTTTGGTAGCAATTGGAAAGTTATTGGTTAGAGGAAGGAGAAAGTGAATGAGAAAAATATGTCTGTGTAGAGAAATTGTTCTTAAGAGTTGAATAGTCTTGTCAGGTCCACTTAAGATTAGGCTACTGCCTAATATATGTAAAAGAGAGAGAGCAGACACAGGGTGAGTTGAAGATGAAGGGAAGATATCTAAAAGAAATAAAATGAAATTAAGGGATGAGAGAGCAACATACTGAGAGAGGGAGATAGGGAGAGATAGAATGGGGTGGATTATCTCGCATAAAGGTGGCAAGAGGAAGCAGTTCTGTGGGAGGAGGGGAGAGGGCAGGTGAGGGGGGAATGAGTGAACCTTGCTCTCATCAGATTTGGCCTGAGGGGGAATACCATACATACTCAGTTGGGTATCCTACCCCACAGGAAAGAAGAGGGAGGAAGATAAAAAAAAAATTAAAGGGGGGGGGATGATGGAGGGGAGGGCAGATGGGGGTGGAGGTAATCAAAACAAACACTTTGGAAAGGGGACAGGGTCAAGGGAGAAAATTCAATAAAGCGGGATGGGTTGGGAAGGAGCAAAATGTAGTTAGCCTTTCACAACATGAGTATTGTGGAAGGGTTATACATAATGATACATGTGTGGCCTAGGTTGAATTGCTCGACTTATTAGGGAGGGTGGGTGGGAAGGGGAGAGGGGAGAGAATTTGGAACTCAAAGTTTTAAAATCAGATGTTCAAAAACAAACAAAAAAAAGTTTTTGCATGCAACTAAAAAATAAGATACACAGGCAATGGGGCATAGAAATTTATCTTGCCCTACAAGAAAGGAAGGGAAAAGGGGATGAGAGGGGAGGGGGGTGATAGAGGGGAGGGCTGACTGGGGAACAGGGCAACCAGAATATATGCCATCTTGGAGTGGGGGGGAGGGTAGAAATGGGGAGAAAATTTGTAATTCAAACTGTTGTGAAAATCAATGCTGAAAACCAAATATGTTAAATAAATAAATTTAAATTAAAAAAAAACAATAAAAAAGAAAAAAAATACTAGTCCTACTTTATAAGAACTTGCCAAATAGATTTTAATAATCTTATTAAACTTGCCTTTTGTAAACTAAAAAAAAATAAAAAATAAAAAAATAAAAAAAAAAGATTAGGCTACTGCAGCTACTTGCTGCTGTCAAAGCTGGATATAACTTTATGGCTAAAATAATGCCTGTTTCAAAAATAAAATTGACTACTTTTGAGGAAACACTCATACAATTTCTTCTAGGCTCTTTCTCCTCTGACATTTTAGGAGACTTTTCCAGGCTTGCCACATGACTCACAATTATGCTGATTGGGAACCTGGAACAGCTGTGTAAAATAGTAAAGCTACCTTAAACATGTGCAGTCTATGAAAAAAAAAAAGTAATCATAAGGTAATGCCCCAAAGCCACTGAATACTGGCAAGTTATCTTACAAGGAGATTGTTCTTTGATACCATGGGTGTGATTCAAATGCTTCAGTGAAACTTAATTTCCTGCTAGCCACAGAAAGAATGGCAAAGGCCTTCTAATTTGATTAGCTCAAGGTGATAGCTAATACTTCTGCCACGGTGCTGACTGATAAGACTTTGGCTCTTAATAGCAACAGTCAAGGGATGACTCTTGATTTTCCTTAGGACAAGAGTTTCCCTATCAAATGGATGTTGTATGTTGAGTGAGAGGGAAAGGAAAAGGAAAAAATAAAATCTCCTGAACTTCCCTTGAAAAAATGAGAAGTTTGGACATTTTCACCTAAGCTGGATGGAATGATCTTGGTAAAATCCCCACTGCATATATTTCAAGTGGGTGGGACCATTTTTAGGACGGCAAGGTTTCTCCTGTCTCAAGCACCATTCTTTAACAGAACTTGTTAGTTTGAAGAGGTAGAAGGAGCATTATGATATGTTAGTAGCTTTGGAAATTTTTATTAGTGGCCACCTAAGTACTGGCCTGATATTTGGAGGGGTTGGTCGGTATTATAGACTTAATTAGTACCCCCCCAATACACTAGGAGGATTTAAAGGTGAAAACTTAGAATTAAGCAGGGAAATGTTTAACAACAGGCTAGGAAGAATGTCCACAGACATTTTCTTTTATGTTTAATCTGTGCTATTAACATTTTTTGTCATTTCCTTAAGTCTAGACAATTAATAAAACAATAAATTAAACCCTGATTTGCGGTGTTTGCCAATTTCTGAGGTACAAATGCTCACTCAAACTGGCTTCAGCACGCTCCTGGTCAGACAAGTATTGCTGAATGCAGGGTAATGTCCAAAGAGCTGTGGGAAAGACTTAAAAGAAATAAGATATTTCTGTTCTCAAAGAGCTAACAATCTAATAAGGAAATGGGGGTGGGGTCTCTGGAGGGAGAGGGGGAAGAGAACAAAGCAATAACTCACAGGAAATAACAAAAACAATAAGGAAATAAATTACTGAGGAGAGGACAATGGTGGTTTAATGGACAGAGTGCTAGACTTGGATTCAAGACGCTGTTGGTGTTACCGCCGTTGTTCCAGTCATTTCAGTCATGTCTGACTCTTCATGACCCCATTTGGGGTTTTCTTGGCAAACATACTGGAGTGGTTTGCCATTTCCTTCTCCAGCTCATTTTATAGATGAAGAAACGGAGGCAAACAGGGTTAAGTGACTTGCCCAGAGTCACACAGCTAGCGAGTGTCTGAGGGCTGTATTTGAACTCAGGAAGATAAGTCTTCCTTACTTCAGGCCCAGAACTCTATCTATTGGGCTACCTAGCTGGCCCTGGATTCAGGAAGAACTGGGTTAGAATGTGGCCTCTAACTGAAGATATATGACCCTGGACAAATCATAAGCTCTCTGAGCCTGCAACAACACTTAAAACTTACCTAGAAATTTATAGATGGATTTTGACACAATATCATTTGGATTCATGGATCCAAAGGAATAATATTTATTTATTTCTATAGAACTTTAAGATTGACAAAGCGCTCTATAGAGAGTATCTCATTTGATCCTCTAGTGTCTGTGAGATAAGTGTATTATTATCTCTATTTTACAGATGAGGAAACTGAGGTCCATGAAGATTTCGTGACATACCTAGGGTCCCACAGGTGGTGACTAAGCTCAGATTTGAAATCAGATCTTCCTGATTTAAAGTCCATAGTAGGCTAATTGGGAAGATTTCCCAGAAAAGGCATATTTTGGCATGAGTTACATTTCCCCTCTGGCTTTGGTTTACCCACTTCAAAAATAGGGGCTGGGTGAGCTCACTTTTTCTTAGGAAATCTAATCAACATAATGTATTCAAATTCTTAAATGCAGAGCTCACTGTTCCACAGAGGAAAGAATGACTCTGATAGCTATTAACCTTCGCCGACACATACTTTTACTGTGTCTCCAAATGACAGCTAGAGAAATCAAAAGGGGAAAAGATCTATTAGGTCATCGTTTCCCCCCTTTTTTCAACATAGAATCCTTTACTCAGATCTATTCTCTAACACTTGGTCAGGCTAGTCTTCAATGACTCAAATGATTTTCCTTGGGATGCTATTTTCAACAAAGAGTAACAGTTGACTCTGGTTGTACATAAGAAAGGCTGTTTTCCATCCTGGAGAATTTGAGCGGCTTGTGTTTGAGCTGGTGTAGGCTGGCCACTGCTTGATTTTTCACTTTTAGCTTTTCCTTGTACTGCTTGATCCTTTTTCTTTTCCTGCCCTTCTAAAAACCAAGAAAGAGGGATGATCCAGAGGCCACCAATTATCTACTTGGGTACAGTTTTCCACATTTCATGATATCCTCTATAATCTATATCCCAAAATGTTTTTCTCCCACTCTTCAAAATGTCCTCCCCTTTGTTTGCCCTTTTTCATTTGGAGTTGTTTCTGAACTCATTAGTAGTTGTGACTTTAGTCTTAGAATAATAATACCTTTTAACAGGACCTGTGAGATTATCTAAAAATTATCCAATTTACCCCACACCCACCTAATTTTAGAGTTTAAGAAACTGAAACTAAGAGGAGATGAAGTTCACCCAGTTAGTTATTGACTCACCAGACCTCAGGTCAGCTGACTCCCAGCTCAGGACTCTTCTTATTGTATCCTACTACATAAAAAAGGACTGAACTAAGATGGTCCCTTTTTAAGACTTATAAAATGATGTATTTCTGATGGGAGGCCTTCTTTGGTTAAAGACTGTGCAGCAATCCGATTTCTGGATAAGCCTAAAAACTTAGAACAAGAGTCACAAGATCCTAGTCTGTGGCCAGCCTGTGAAAATCACACGAATGACCGACCAGAGGCTTAATTACAAAGCATCCTACAGCAACTTTTATTTGTCTCCTTTTACATTGTTTGTCTAAGACAGCCCCTTTGCTTAAGGTGATAAAGAAATATAGAGAGAGAAAGTATAGTTGGCAGCAAGGTGGTACAGTAGATAGAGCATTCAACCTTGAGTGAGGAAGACCTAAGTCTAAATATGACCTCAGACAGTAGCTGTGTGATTCAGGCAGGTTATTTAATCACTGCATGCCTCAGTTTCCTCATCTGTAAAATGAGGCTAATGGTACCTACCTCCCACTGTTTTTGTGCAAATAAAATGAGATAATTATTTTAAATTGCTTCACAAACCTCAAAGCACTATTAAGCACTAGCCGCCTACTTCTTTTTATCATATTCTGTAGTACTCACTTGGATACGGCAGCTATGACAAGATGCTACAATGCCAATCCAGTCATCTTACTCAGTGGAAATGGTCTTCTTAAGTAATGCTGTTCTTTTGAGATTTTTCTTTTTTTCTCTTCTTTTTTTAAATTTTATTTTCAATTCATGGAACAAAACAAGCATTTCCATAAGATAGTACAATAATAAAAAGATGATTGCACATGAAACTACAAGTCTGCCATATACAACTTGCTATTTCCTCCAAATATACAACAAAGTTATCACATAAATTTCTTTTTTTTCTTTCCCCCAACCTAGAAATGGTTACCATCAGACACAAACTGGTGTGTGTGTGTGTGTGTGTGTGGGTGTGTGTGTGTACGTGTGTGTGTATATATATATATATATATATACACACACACATATGTGTATGTATGTATATATATGTAAAATTATTCTATACATACTTCTATTTGTCAGTTCTTTATATGCAGATAGCATTTTTAATAAGGCCCTTACTTTTCATTTGCATATTTGTAAATCAAAATGACTTAATTGCTCAAAGTCATTCTTAAAGCAATATTGCTGTTACTGTATACAATGTTCTCTTGCTTCTGCTCACTTGGGTCATCTTCATTTCATGCAAGTCTTTCTATGCATTTCTAAGATCATTAAGCTCATCATTTCTTATAGCACAATAGTATTCCATCAAAACCATACACCCCAACATGTTTAGCTATTACCTAATTGATGAGGATCCCTGAAATGTCCAATTCTTTGCCACCACAAAGAGAGCTGCTATAAACATCTTGTTCACACTCAAAGTTATAATTAGTATTCGTGAATTTTCCTCCATCTCATTTTTACTTCACTATTTTCTTTCTCAGCCTCTCTTTTTACCCTATCCCTGTTACTTTATCTTCTCCCCTTACCTTCCCACTACCCACTTCATCCACCCCTCAAAGAGTCCCCCACCCCCAATATCAATACACACAACCTTCCAAGAGTCCCCCCAACCTCTCTCCCCACCCTCCCAAATTCCAATCCACATACTCCTCTAAATTAAGTCCCCCAGTTTTCTCACCCTTCTACATGTTCAGAAGACTTCCACACCCTTCCAGATGTACACATTGTTTCCTCTTCAACCCAGATGAGAATGTTTCCAATATTACCAGGCCTCAACCCCCACCTGCTTCCTTTATATTAGTTCTTCCTTTCATGCCTTATTTATATAATATAATTGCTCTCTTTTTTCCAAAAGGTGGAGTGAAATCTTTGAAAATAAGAAAAAAGTGTGGAAAGAAAATTTCTTCCTAAAGAGGATTCTTCATAAATACTCCCAAAGGTATATATCCCAAAGTAGTTGTTGTTAAATGGCATATTGAGTATATATCGATGTGTCCTAAAAGTCATCCAAAAGTCAGTTCAGTATATTCTAGCCCACTAATTGGAGGCAGCATGGTACAGAATAATCAAATTACTTGGCTTTGAACCCTATCTCTACTATTTACTACTTGTGTGATCTTATTGCTTAACCTGCCTGAGCCTCAGTTCTTCATCTTTAAAGTCAGGATGAGATGGGATTAGAAAGCCTCTAAAGTATTTTTCAGCTAGAAATCTCTGATTCTGTAATTGAGAGTCTTCCCTCATTGGTCAGTTAGAAATCATGCCCTCCTTACCTAGTTGAACATCTGGAAGAGAGAAGGAAATTGTGTTGGAGCAGAAGATTCACCTTTCAAGTTGTGGAAGATGGACTGGAAGCTCTCCACAAGGGATTTCCTTTCAGTGGAATTACCTAATTACAAATGCAGGACATGGTATAGTGGAAATCAGGAGAAACTTGGGTTCAAATCCTTCTTCTGCTACTTGCTGCCTATGCAATCAATCTCTTGAAGCCTCAGTTTCCTTATCTGTAAAATAGGGATAATAACCCCTCATGGTTGATGTGAGGATCAAACTAAATAATGCAGCATATTGTATAAACATTAAAATGTTATATAGATATCATATGGAATATCACAGCATGTTTATTTCCAATATCTTTGGTCTCTGAGATGCCCAATCTTTTAAGCTCATCTGACTGTCTTTTTCCCCTCACGTTTTAGACTCACGTTTTCAGCAGCCACTATGACTAACTGATCTCCAAGAGAGATGGTTACTTAAGGTACAATTCAATATGGAATTATCTGCATAGAAATACCATAGTTTGTGGCCTATTTTTAATTCCAGATAAGCTTTCTGCTACCACTGTTTGTTTGTAGTTTGTAGTTACCCTCCACATCAGTTGTTATCTACTTAAGAGAATA
Organism: Trichosurus vulpecula; assembly: GCF_011100635.1. NCBI lineage: Eukaryota > Metazoa > Chordata > Mammalia > Diprotodontia > Phalangeridae > Trichosurus > Trichosurus vulpecula. Next base: position 390,326,492 of record NC_050573.1, on the reverse strand, counting down.
TAAATTCATATTAGTTCTAGATTAAATAAGCCATAAGTAATATATCTGCAACAAAAATAGAATATATACTTCCCACTCATATATATGTATATATATATATATATATACATATGTATTTATTATTATCTGCTCTTTTGGATTATACACAGTACTGTCCCTCTTCTCAAAGAAACAAGAGAAAACTCTACATGTGAGGCAAATCTGATTTGGTTGGTATCCCACTGTAGCTGCTTTTAGGAACTTAGAAGAGGCAGATTAACCAGTAAAATTGAAAGCTATAGATTTATTCAACCTACTTGACTCACACAAGGTAAGAAGGCCTAAGAACTAATTGGAGACACCTAAGGAAATAGGATTCACAAGGTAAGAAGACACGGAAAGAGGGGCAAAGGATATAAATAGATCATGGTTGCCCAGGGGGTGGGGGTGGGGGACAAGAATAGGAACTGAGCTTTGAAGAAAACAAGATAGATTCACTGCTCAAATAGCGGAGAGGAGGTAGATGAGATGATTTTGAGGTTATGGCCAAGCCAAACCTGCTTAACCTGTCATATCACTTCTTCTAATTTGATATAGATATGCCTAGATTGCACCCTACAAAATAGAACTACTCAGAGACCTAACAATGGTTAGGTGTTTTATAGAGAGGAAGACGGCCTCTAGTAGATGTGTATTATTATTGTCTTCTTCTGGTATCGTAAGTAGGAAGCTGTCAGGAAAGCTAGAAATTTCTAGAATAAAAGTTCAAGATGTGGAGGACTTCAGTGAAGGGGCAGAACAGGCATACCAAACAAGTGGAAGGTACCTGTCTAGAGCAGAGACAAGCTGTCACAAGAAAGCCTGGGACCAGGAAAACCAGAGGTGGTTTTTGTTTTTTTTGTTTTTTGTTTGTTATACTACCTAAATTGGTTATGTGCCAAACACATTTCAGACTCACAGAGGGGAGGTTGAGGCTACTTCCTTATGTGTAACTGACAAGCTATGTCTCAGAATACAGCCCTGTTCTAGAGCTCCTGAGACTATAAATATACCAGAAATCATAGGAAAAGCAAAATCTCTAATACTAACTAGTAATCACCAAAAATCTGATATTATTATTAAGCCTGAAGTATAGGCTACCTTGCCAGGTGGTAACTGGCATGGAGGCACAGTGTGAACAAAGATGTTCTTTTTTATACTTAATTTATTTTTAGTTTTCAACATTCACTTCCATTAGTTCTAAATTTTCTCTGCCTCTTTCCCCTTCCCTCTTCCAAAGATGGCATGCAATTTGATATAGGCTTTACATATACATTCCTATTAAACATATTTTCACATTAATCATGTGGTATAGAAGAATTAGAATGAATGGGAGGAACCATGAGAAAGGAAAAAAAAACAAGAGAGCAAATAGTATGCTTCCATCTGCATTCAGACTGCATTAGTTCTTCCCCTGGATGTGGGTGGCATTTTCTATCGTGAATATTTTGGAGTTGTTTTAGGTCTTTGCTTGCCTGAGAAGAGCTAATTCTATCAAAGTCAGTGAATGTGCAATGTGGCTGTCACTGCGTACAATATTCTCCTGGTTCTGCTCACTTCACTCAGCATCTGTTCATATAAATCTTTCCAAGTTTTTCTGAAGTCTGCCCACTCATTCTTTGTTATAGCATAATAGTATTCCATTACATCCATATACCACAACTTGTTCAGCCATGCCCAATTGATGGGCATCACTTCAATTTCTAGTTCACAGCCACCACAAAAAGAGCTGCTATAAATATTTTTGTACATGTGGATCCTTTTCCCATTTTTATGACCTCTTTGGGATTGTATTGGTAATTAAGGTGGGACTTTTTTTTTTTTTTACTGTTTTCTCTTTTAGAATGCTAAAGTAATCAAGTGCCTTCAATTAAGTCTTACTAGGTGCAATACTGTTACCAGGCCCATACCTTTTTGCTGATTAGGTGTGGAGCCTTCTGGCCCTAAGAAGGGTATATAAACTCAGAGGTTAGCATTTTGTTTGGGGCTCTTATTCACTGGAAGAGTGTTGGTGTGGAGACTCTGGGTAGCTGTTAAGGAGTGCCCCTACCTCCGCTTTGGAAAACCCAGATGTTGGTGCTTCTCTAGTAGCTACGTATATTGTGATTTGGCTAGACAGAAATGTTGATCTGTTTACATAGTCTCTGTTGGTAATTCCTGTTTGTATTTGCTCTGAAGTTCAGAGTGCTGGCTTTTCCCCTTGAACTGAGTGAATGATATATGTATGTTTGATTAAAGTGAGATTTTTAACTCCTTAAAGCTGCTTTCCTTAGAAAAACAGATCAAAGAATCTATGCTGGTAGCCCTTCTGTGTGCTCTTGTTGTTGGTCTTTCACTCCTAAAACAGCTGCTAGCAACATTGTTGTTACAGGCATACAGCCCTAGAAGTGGTGTTGCTGGGTCAAAGGATATGCACATTTTTATAGCCCTTTGGGCATAGTTCCAAATTGCTCTCCAGAATGGTTGGATCAGTTCACAACCCCACCAACAATGAATTAGTACTACAATTTTGTCACATCTTCTCCAGCATTTATAATTTTCCTGTTTTGTCATGTTAACCAATCTGATAGGTGTGATGTGGTACCTCAGAGTTGTTTTGCTTTGCCTTTCTCAAATCAATAGTGATTTAGAACATTTTTTCCATATGACTAGAGATAGCTTTAATTTCTTCCTCTCAAAACTGCCTGTTCATATCCTTTGAACATTTATCAATTGGGGAATGACTTGTATTCTTACAAATTTGACTCAGTTCTCTATATATTTTAGAAATGAGGCCTTTATCAGAGACACTGGTTGTAAAAATTCTTTCCCAATTTTCTACTTCCCTTCTAATCTTTGTTGCATTGGATTTGTTTGTACAAAAACTTTTCAGTTTAATGTAATCAAAATTATTTCATGTTTCATAATGTTCTCTATCCCCTGTTTGGTCATAAATTCCTCCATTCTCCATAAATCTGACAGGTAACAGTGGTGATAATGGACATCCTTGTTTCACCCCTGATCTTTTTGGAAATGCTTCTAGCTTATCCCCGTTACACATAAAGCTTGCTGCTGATGGTTTTAGGTAGATTCTGCTTATCATTTTAAGGAAGGTTCCATTTATTCTTATGCTCTCCAGTGTTTTTAATAGGAATGGGTGTTGTATTTTGTCAAAAAGCTTTTTCTGCATCTGTTGAGATAATCATATTGTTTCTGTTAGTTTTGTTGTTGATACGATCAATTATGCTGATAGTTAGCCTAATATCAGAGAGGTTGTTCTTAAGACAGTTTCCAAACAATGTAAAATTGTTGATTTCTAGCTTAGTGTAAATAAATTCATACATACAAATTTATATATCTTTTCCATTCGGCTCTTGGGGACCCATTTTGAATTCCAGACCAGTCCAGAAGAAGCAGAAATAGGCCTAGAATTCATAAGCTCTGCAACCTTTCCTGACTTTGATCTGACCTGTGTGCAATCATGAAGAAATCACTTAACATTCTGGGCCTTACCTCACCTGTATAATGAGTGGATCGGACTACCTTGTATCTGAAGTCTCTTTCGTCTCTCATTCTGTGCTGTAATGATCTCTAGATCATACTTAAATTACTAATGTTCATATATCTTTGTTTAGATGAAAAGTGTAAGACCTTCAGTTTTCCTCAGTAGGACAAAGTTAGTAAACTGTGTAATACAGTCAAATGCTTTCACATATAGAAAAAGTGTAAGTAGGAAGGAGGAAGGACACAGGGTCACCAACCTACTGCTTTACTCAATGCAAGACTTTGGAGACATGTCTCTCAATCATATTTGCCAGGTAACACTGACATTTGGCTTCAAATTCAGTCCTAACACAGATAACTGACATGTCTTGAAAAAACAGATGAAGATGAAAGCAAAATTATCACTGAAATTATGGCCTCCAGTCTAAGTGGACATTTTTTTTCTTTCAGAGACAAGGATTTGAAGTATGACATATGAAGAAATAAATTATTCAAAATTGGAGAAAAATGCTTCTTCATTGAGCATGGTCAAATCATGAGACATAATAAACAGTGATTTAGTTTTATAAAAAACAAGGACTTAGGATCCAGTGTTCCCTTTCCCACTGTATTCTCCGCTATCTCTCTCTCTTTATTAACGGCCTGAAATAGTCTTGAAGAGGAAATATCTTACAGTTGCACTACATAGATCATCACTGAAATTTCTATCTGGTATCTGAAGTAGGAAGGAGCCTGAGAATATCTAATCCTAGATCCCAAGATTATGAGCAAGAACTGACTTTAATGATTACAAAGTCCAACAACTATATTTTCTAAGTGTAACAAGGCTACACCAGTCACAACATTCAGATGTTTTCCACCCCTCAGTTTGTTACTTGATTTGTTCCCATATTTAATCTCATCATCCCACATTCTAGAGTAATCCAAGGGTATATTTGGAAATTTTCTCATGAGTTACTGAAATTTAACATCTCTCTCAATTAATCTTCTAAACTACCAGATCCCAACCTAGTTCATTAAAAATTATTTATTTAATAACACAGAGAAACTTCTTTTCCCAACAACAGATTATATTTCTCCATGTAAAATATATTATCTTAGGATTAAATAAATATTAAAGTTCCTAAATAGATAATTTATAAATAATATCATCAATAATAAAGACATAATTATTAACAATTTATTGAATATGAGAAAGATCATAGGCAGTGTCACCTCAAACCTCTACTGTAGCAGAAGATGACTTTTCTTTACTTCTGGAAACATCATTTCACTATTCAGTTCACTCAAGACACCAAACAATTTCCATGTCAAGAATTCCCTTCATTATCTTTGCAAGATGAAGATTGAAACAATTGATTCAAGAAGTGAAAGCTCATCATTCTATTGTTCTCTTTCTTCTTCAGCTTCTTTCTGGACATGACAGAAAAATGGTCTCTCTAGCTTTTCTCAAACTATCATTACTCTTAATAGTCTCTATTCCGATTCACAAATTATAAAATTATTTTTATGTTTCTTCATTAAGTATTCATTGAGAGAGTTTTAATGAAATGAATTCACCTTCTTACATTTTTTTTTTCTGTTTTCACAAACTTCCTCATATTTCCTCATACATAAAAATTGGAAACGCTGACTTCATGGAGAGAAAAACCACATAGAGTGGCAGTTACAATTATAACTCTGGCTTCTATGCTTTGAAAGGTACGGCAATAGTTTTTATAGCATCTCTAGGACAGGTTTTTGAAACCAGTGGTTCACAGGTAAGTAAACTGAGGCCAAGAAAGGTAAAGTTGCTTGCTCAATAGCCTAAGTGAATGGCAGAGCTGAGATTTGACCTCTATCTTCCCATTTCAAATTCAGTGTTCTTTCCACTAAAGCATTTTGCCTCACCTCACTTATACTAATTAATACTCTTTTCATATTGTGGTTAAAATTTCCAAAAAATTTCATAGAAGGGAACTTTTTTTAATCAATCACATGTGGATACATATATTTCACCACAGAAAAATCACATATAAATCCTTATCATGTACCTATGTCTAGTAAGAACATGTTCTGTGGTAACTTCTAAATTCATTATTAGCAAAGGTTGTATTTAAGATTCCTGTGTCTACTGCTTAATAACACCCAAATTAGTCTCGATGGAATTAGCTGTAATTAAGGACATTGTGAAATATGGTGGGGGCAAACAGAATTACACTGTATTACTTTATTAATAATATTCTTTAACTACACTGTAAATTGCTATTAGGCCTGCATATTACTGCCTGGATATGGAAATAGTCTTTTGCTATGCTAATCTAACACAATTTTCTTTTAAATGTAAACAAATTATACTCTATTAATATGCTGTTCTACTTGCATAGTTAATTATTGTAACAGTAAGGAATAAAATTGTTCTGCTTTCTCTGTTTCTGATGGAAAAAGAGCTACATAAATAGTTTAATAGGGAACTAATTATGCAAAAAATTTAGATGCCTAAAATGTGTTTGTAATTACATTAAAATGGTCTTCTGTTCAAATATTGGAAAGCCTGCTAATTGGAGGCTAGCTGAAAATTTAAATATTGTGAATCAATGATTTTAATACAGTACATGTTTGGTTGTGTTTCTGTTCATATTTGTCTTGAAAATGAAGAGAACATTTAACAGTGTTTAATAAGAGGAGTTCTGAATTTCATACCAATGAAGTTCATCGGTGGCAGGCATGAATTTTAAACATGCATTCTGCAGCATTATCTTTAATTTAGTCAAAGGGTATGGGCAACCTTTTGGCATTGCCACACAGATAAGAACAGAAATGCAATAGAGTTTAGGGTAATGGGAGAGAGAATATGATCTAGGCCAAATCAAAATGTCCTGGAAAATGCCCCACGACAAGCAAACAACAGTTGATATGGTTGCAAATTGCTAAATTGTTTTAGATAAATAAACACATGTAACTGGTCACCTGCCTGTTCCCCAAGGATTTCCAAATGTGCCACCTTCTCCAGCTGTAATTAAAGAGTGTTAAGGATGTAATGCCTTGCTCTAAATGAATTTTCCTGCTATCCAATCTTTTATTAGAAGGTGGAATGGATTCAGAATCTTAATCCGGAAAAAAAAAACAATCATAAAACATAACCACTCTTTTGGAAAGACTCAACAAATATCCACTTGTCTCAAACTTAAAACTTTTTTTAAGGACAATTTATTCATTATGTATTTAGTAGTATCACAAATGAGAAGGCTCTGTATGAGCCTAGGATTAATTGCAATGGCATTAGCACTTCAGAAGGGATTTTTTTTTCATTAAAACCTTTCCTACTAACTGCACCTCTCCCTCTGGTTGAATGTCATCTTCTCTTCTCCCCTCTACATTCCTCCCTTTCTTCAAAAGCCAGATCAAGTTTCACTTCCTTCTTGAAGGTTCTTAAGTCACCCAAGCCCATGGTAACATCCCTCCTCCTCTCTTAGCTCCTGAAGAATTTAATGTCTGAACCATTTGCTTGGCATTCAGCATTTGATGCTGCCATGTTTTGCTATTTATCTTTTTATATACTGTTTCACCAGTTAGACTGGAAACTCCTGAAGGACAGGGTTCATCATTATATCACTCAACCCCGAGCAGTTAACAGCGCCCTATAAAGAGTAGGCTGAAATAGTCATTGTTGAGAGGGAGGAGAGTACAGATTTCAAGGGATGTCCTGAAGGGCTGCTGAGGAACCCATACCCTACCTCTAACAATTAGATGGTTAAAGGCAAGCCACAACCAAAATGAATGGTTTTATTGTCTATTTCAGAGGTCTCTCAAAATTTTTAATTATGTACCCATTAGCAAAAATATTTGTAAATGTACCCCCATATATGTCAGTTTGTTTACTTATAAATTTTCTATATGTAGTACTAATTACATACATGATAAAACTTACACAAAAATAGAAATTAAAAGGATGAAATACAAGTGAAATAACATTTGGTAATGAGGTCAATAGAGAGCCACTGGAATTTATTGAGTAGAAGAGAGACATGGTGAGGCCTGCACTTTAGGAAAATCACTTAGGCAGTGGTATGGAGGATGGATTGAAATGGTGGGACTTTGGAAGCAGTGAACAGGGAGATCAATTAGGAAGCTATTACAATAGCCTGGGTGAGAGGAGATCAGGGCCTAAATTAGAATGTTATCTATGCAAAGGGAGGTGGGAGGGCGGAGAGTGGGAGAGAAGCAGAGGAAGGGAAAGGGAAAGAGAAAGAGAAAGGAATAGAAAGTAATTGTGAAAGTAGAAACAACAGGATTTTATGACTCATTGGATATGTAGGTGGGAGAGTTAGAAGTTAAGTAAGCAACCATGGGAGGACACTGGAACAGTGGTGGAATGGAAGAATATTGAGCAATAATAGGTGAAGGAACTGACATAATCACGCTGAAGAGAAGTCAGTGATTGGCCATCACGTGATACGTGACCCATTTTCCAACCCTCTGATTGCTTTATCACACACTGCTTAGGCTCATATAACAGCTTCATGACACCCAATTTGGAGGTCTATATGCTCTACTGGTCTATATAATAAAAAACAATTGATTCTTTGGACAATAAATTATCTCTCAAAATGTTCAAAAACAGACTTGTTCAAAGAAAACTTGTTTAATTTAAACATTTATTTGCCTAACAATCTTTTAAATTCAGCTCGTCCCATGTCCATCACCATTATGGGGACTGGGAATAAAAAGACAAAAATAAGACAACTCATCCTCACAAAGAGCCTAAATTATCCTACAAGGATTTAATATGTGTACACAATACATGTATTATGTGAGGCAAATGGTGAGAGAAAGATAATTAATTGGTAGGGTCAGAGAAGACTTCATGGAAGACTTCACACGTGAGCTAAACTGAAATAAGTCAATTCAACAAAATTTATTAACCACCTACTATGTGCAAGGCACTGTGACAGATTCAGGGCACGCACATGTTAAATATATCCATACATTTGGTATTGCTGCTTTATAACCACATGTGCGCAATAAGTTGGTAGTGGCGGAGTAACAAAGCACAAGTCTGGAAATTCTCAGTCCTTTCATTCTCTCTGTTATGCAAATTAATCAGCTTCTTGCTTTATTAGTCATAAAAGAAAGTCAAGTATCTTGACTTCAGCTGTGCTTTGCTTCTCATGGAAATGTCTTCCTATTTGTTTATCTTTATCACTAATGCAATCAACTGTATCTTATATGCTGGTGGATGAAATCAATCAGTAAATAAACTTTTTTTTAGCAACTGTTGTGTTCCAGGCACTGTGTTAATCACTGGTGATACAAAAAGAGGCAAAAAAATAGTCTTTGCTCTCAAGGAGCTCACACTCTAATGGGGGAGACAACATGAAAATTAGACACAAAGCATGCTGTATGCAGGATAAATAGGAAATAATTAACAGAGGTGAGGCACTAGAATTAAGATGAGTAGAAAGGTTAAAAGGTGGAATTTTAGTAGAGACTTAAAAGAAGCCAAGGGGAGGCTAGGTGGCACTGTGGATAGAGTGCCCAGCCTGAAGTCAGGAAGGCTCATCTTCCAGAGTTCAACTCTGGCCTCAGACACTTACTAGCTATATGACCCTTGGCAAGTTGCTTAACACTGTTTGACTTATCTCCTCATCTGTAAAATGAACTAGAGAAGGAAACGACAAACCACTCCAATATCTTTGCCAAGAAAACCCCAAATGAGTTGTAGTTGTGTCAGTCAGACAACTAAAAACATCTGATCAAAAGAAGCCAAGGAGGTGGGTAGCTGGTAATGGAAAAGAAAGAGTGTTCCAGGTGTGGAGGACAGGCGAAGAAAATTCTCTGAGCTAGGACAGAGTGTCTTGTTGATGGAGCAGATAAGAGGACCAGTGTTATTGAATCAAAGATTACAACTAAAGGATAAGAGGACTGGATAGGATAGGAGGGGGCTAGGTTATAAAGATCTTTGAATGCCAAAATGGACATTTTGTATTTTATTCTGGAGACAGTAGGCACCCAGGGGAGTTTATTGAGTAGAGGAGTGTTATGATTGGACCTGGAGTTTAGAAAAATCACTTTAGTGGTTGAATGGAGGATGAATTGGAATGGATTGGAGAGAGATTTGAGGCAGACAGACCTACCTGTAGGGTACTGCAATAATCCAGTCATAAGGTGATGAGGCCTGCTCCAGAGTGATTGTGTCAGAGGAGAGAAGGGGGATATTATAGAGATGTTGTAGGGGAGAGGACTCTGGAAAAATGGCAGAGTAGGTGAGAAAACTTTCAGCTTTCCAAATTTCCTCAACAACAACAAAAAAAGACAGAACATTCCCTCAGAGGGAATGTAGAGAAGTGGAAATAAACAAAAGTTGGGGTTAAGTAGTTGTTCTCCTAAGACAACTTGAGAAGACCCCAGGAAAGACCTAACCTCCAAGGGCAGAAGTTTGGCCTGAGTGAAGTACAAACACTTCCAAGCTGACTCTGCAGAATCAACAAACAAAATGGCCTGGGGGCAGCTGGGTTGGGAGGCATCCTCTGCCTTAGAAACTTTCATCTCAAAGACAAAGTGAGAGTCTGATGGTTGCGTAGGAGAAGATTGAAGAACCTGCCACCATTGAGGGGTACCAAGCACAGCTGTGCTGACCAGACATCCTGGGCTGTGACTGCAGGGAGAAGGAGCTATCACACATTTGGTGAGTACAACAGCGGTAGATGCTGGCTGTGGGGACTTGTAGAAGGGCAAAGTCCCTGGTTGTAGTTCCAGGGCAGAGAGGACATCTGTAGTTTGCAGCCATCAGAGGTTCCTCAAGGAGCAAGATCATTTGTGGGACAGCGTGGCTATGGGCCCTAGCCAAGGCTTAGGAGTGGAGGGGAGATCCCAAGGTTGGGCCCCAGAACAGACATCAGAAGATAACAGAAAGAAGGACCTGAGACTTGGGGGCATCATTCCCTATACCTTGGGACTATAACTTGATTATACTAATAAACTGCTAAAAACAAAATGAAATAAAAATAAATAAATAGACATGAGTAAGCAAAGGAGAAAGAATCTGACCATAGATAGCTATTATGGGGATAGAGAAGATCAAGGTTCATATTCAGAGGAAGATAAAGGAGTATAAAAGCCACTCCTTTTTCAATGAGAAGCATCAAGTGGTCCCAAGCACAAAAAGAGTTCTTGGAGGAACTTAAAAAGGATTTTAAAAATCAAATAAATGAGATTGCAGAAAATTTAGGGAAAAAAGAGCAATCCAAAAAAATTATGAAAAGAAAATCAACCAACTTGAAATAGAGAATCAAAAACTTAGGGAAGAAAATAATTCCTTGAAAGCTAGAAATGGGCAAAAGGAAGCTAATGACATCCTAAAACCTCAAGAAATAATAAAGCAAAATCAAAAAAAATGAAAAAATAGAAGAGAATGTGAAACGTCTCATCAGAAAAACAACTAATCGGGGTGGGGCCAAGATGGAGGCTGAAAAGCAGGGAATAGTATGAGCTCCCTGCCAAGTCCCTCCAAAAAACCTATAAAAAATGGCTCTGAACCAATTCTAGAACTGCAGAACCTACAAAAGAGCAGAGGGAAGCAGGGCTCCAGCCCAGGACAGCCTGAATGGTCTCTGGGTGAGGTCTATCCCACACGGAGCTGGGAGCAGAACAGAGCCCAGCATGGGCAGCATGGACCAACCAGACCAGGAGCCGGGCATAGCGTGCCCTAGCACCCTGAATCAGTGAGCTGCAGCAGTTACCAGACTTCTCAACCCACAAACACCAAAGACAACAGAGAAGGTTAGTGGGAAAAGCTGCAGGAGCGGAAGGAATTCATGGTTTGGCTACCGCCCTGGGGCAGTGGAGGTGGAACAGCTACAGAACTACAGCTGCAGTTGCTTCCAGCCTCAGGCCCACCAGGAGGGAGGAATTAAGTGGTGGATCAGAGCAGGAGTGCACAGCCTGCTGAAGATCTAAGCCCAGTCCAGGTTGGAGGTTCTTGGGGAAGGAGGAGTGCTGGTGTGGCACAGCTGGCACATCCCCCCAAGCTTGGAACATAGAACTCTTTAGTCTACAAACAGTCATACCCCACTGAAAAACTCAACGGTCAAGTTAGTTGGTTGGGAATATGGCCAGGCAGCGAAAACGCACCCAGATTCAGTCTCAGACTTTGGAATCTTACTTTGGTGACAAAGAAGACCAAAACATACAGCCAGAAGAGGTCAACAAAGTCAAAGAGCCTACAACAAAAGCCTCCAAGAAAAGCATGAACTGGTCTCAGGCCATGGAAGACCTCAAAAAGGATTTGGGAAAGCAAGTTAGAGAAGTAGAGGAAAAATTGGGAAGAGAAATGAGAAGGATGCGAGAAAACCATGAAAAACAAGTCAATGACTTGCTAAAGGAGACCCAAATAATGCTGAAAAATACACTGAAGAAAACAACACCTTAAAAAATAGGCTAACTCAAATGGCAAAAGAGCTCCAAAAAGCCAATGAGGAGAAGAATGCCTTGAAAGGCAGAATTAGCCAAATGGAAAAGGAGGTCCAAAAGACCACTGAAGAAAATACTACCTTAAAAATTAGACTGGAGGAAGTGGAAGCTAGTGACTTGATGAGAAATCAAGATATTATAAAACAGAACCAAAGGAATGAAAAAATGGAAGACAATGTAAAATATCTCATTGGAAAAACCACTGACCTAGAAAATAGATCCAGGAGAGATAATTTAAAAATTATTGGACTACCTGAAAGCCATGATCCAAAAAAGAGCCTAGATATCATCTTTCAAGACATCATCAAGGAGAACTGCCCTGATATTCTAGAGCCACAGGGCAAAATAGAAATTGAAAGAATCCACCAATCACCTCCTCAACTAGACCCCAAAAAGAAATCTCCTAGGAATATTGTCACTAAATTCCAGAGCTCCCAGATCAAGGAGAAAATACTGCAAGCAGCCAGAAAGAAACAATTTGAGTATTGTGGAAACATAATCAGAATAACCCAAGATCTAGCAGCTTCTACACTAAGAGATCAAAGGGCCTGGAATACGATATTCCAGAGGTCAATGGAGCTAGGATTAAAGCCAAGAATCACCTACCCAGGAAAACTGAGTATCATGCTCTGAGGTAAAATATAGACTTTCAATAAAATAGAGGACGTTCAAGCTTTCTCAGTGAAAAGACCAGAGCTGAATAGAAAATTTGACTTTCAAACACAAGAATCAAGAGAAGCATGAAAAGTTAATCAAGAAAAAGAAATTGCAAGGGACTGTTGAACTGTTTTGTTTACATTCCTACATGGAAAGATAATGTGTATGATTCATGAGACCTCAGTATTAGGGTAGCTGAAGGGAATATTAATATATATATATATATATGTGTGTGTGTGTGTGTGTGTGTGTGTGTGTGTGTGAGTGTGTATGTATGTATATATGTATGTGTGTGTGTGTGTGTGTATATCTATATATATATATATATATATATATATATATATATACAGAGAGAGAGAGAGAGAGAGAGAGCACAGGGTGAGTTGAAGATGAAGGGAAAATATCTAAAAGAAATAAAATCAAATTAAGGGATGAGAGAGGAATATACTGAGAGAGGAAGATAGGGAGAGATAGAATGGGGTAAATTATCTCGCATAAAAGTGGCAAGAAAAAGTAGTTCTGTAGGAAGGGAAGAGAAGTCAGGTGAGGGGGAATGAGTGAATCTTGCTCTCATCAGATTTGACCTGAGGAGGGAATACCATACATACTCAATTGGGTAACTTGCCCCACAGGAAAAAAGGAGGAAGAAGAAGATAAAAAAGGGGGGATGATAGAAGGGAGGGCAGATGGGGGTGGAGGTAATCAAAAACAAACACTTTTGAAAGGGGACAGGGTCAAGGGAGAAAATTTAATAAAGAGGGATAGGTTAGGAAGGAGCAAAATATAGTGAGTTTCACAACATGAGTATTGTGGAAGGGTTATACATAATGATACGCAGGTGGCCTATGTTGAATTGCTTGACTTCTTAGGGAGGGTGGGTGGGAAGGGAAGAGGGGAGAGAATTTGGAATTCAAAGTTTTAAAAACAGATGTTCAAAAACCAAAAGAAACAGTTTTTGCATGCAACTAGAAAATAAGATACACAGGCAATGGGGCGTAGAAATTTATCTTGCCCTACAAGAAAGAAAGGGAAACTGGATGGGAGGGGAGTGGGGTGACAGAAGGGAGGGCTGACTTGGGAACAGGGAAACCAGAATATACGCCATCTTGGAGTAGGGGGGAGGGTAGAAATGGGGAGAAAATTTGTAATTCAAACTCTTGTGAAAATCAATGCTGAAAACTAAATATATTAAATTTTAAAAATGTGAAAAAAAAGAAAAACAACTGATCTGGAGAACAGATCAAAGAGAAATAATACAAGAACAATCAGACTACTTGAAAACTACAATAAAAAAGAATCTTGATA